>NC_052505.1:41835582-42110582 GCF_014356525.2 Nilaparvata lugens | reverse complement strand
AGTCACGGGCACGTTCAGCTTCTTGTTGAAGACATCAAGCGCCAGCTGGTCTGTGTCTTCTTTGTTGCTCTCTGGGATCCCAAAAATACGTATTGAATGTCGGTGCCCGTATTGCTCGAGGTCGTCGACCTTTAGGTGACAAGACACCTCTAGCTCACGAATTCTATCGTGTAGCTGTTTGTTCTCCTCCTTCAATGCCTGAAGCTCCTCAAAAATAGACTTCACAGCAATAGAAACGGCATGATGCACAGATTCCTCGATTTGCTGTCGAATAATTCGGAGGGTCTCTTCAGACAGTGAACCAGAAATAGCTGGCACTGGCTTCGGAGCATTGACCTCATTCTTCGGCGTGCCTCTGTTCGGTCGAACCATCATGTACCGTTAGGTGGATTTACACTTTTACAGGCGAGAAGGAAGACTGAGGAATGTTTTTTCAAGATAAATAGAAAGAGTATGAGTTAATCAAAAATATAATTTCACTATTGAATTTAGCTCAAGAAACTGAATAACTAGATGTATAATTTGAAGTGAATTGAACTGTATAACCCTACAAAATATCTGTTAGAAGACGGAGCCGAACTGACACACGTTTACTCACTCAACATAACCAAGAGAGACATGAGATTAGGAGAAGAAGAATATACATGCTGAAAGACCAACTTTAAACCCTTAAAAACCACCCTTAGAGTTGTGATATTGCCAAAAGATTGCTTAGTGAGCACATAGGACGTATAAGGAAGTTTACTCCAAGTTTTGTTGCAATCCATCCAGGGGTCGATGTCAAACGAGGCAAACGACAGAAGAGTCCTGCGACAGTCGAGACCAGCGATGGTAGACACCAGCGACATTCGAGGCCAGTGATGGTAGAGGACTCCTGAAAAAGAGGACTCAAATGTTGCCTGCGTTAGGCGACAGTTGAGGCCACTCTAATTTTTGTACAGCCCCGACAGTCGAGACCTACGACGGGAGAGGACTCCTGAAAAAGTGGCCTCAAATGTCACCTGCGTTAGGCGACAGTTGAGGCCACTCTAATTTTCGTACACTCCCGACAGTCAAGGCCTACGACCGTAGAGGACTGTAAAACAGTCCTCTACGGTTGTAGGCCTCGAATGTCGTTGGTCTCAACTGTTGCGCCCCCCCATTCAGTAGTTTTCCAGAAATCGTGATCAGTGAGTGAGTCAGTGAGTGAGTGAGTGAGTCAGTGAGATAAGAATTTTATAAGCATAGATTAGTACCTTCAAATGTTGAGATCATTGAAACGGTTTGTGATATCAATGTGCGGGTTTCGTCATTAATTTTCCCTTGAAAATTTGTATCGGAATCATGTATCGTATCACCACCTTCCCATTTGAAAAAATTATGTTGGATTTGAAATGAAGCTGAATTCTAAATGAAGTTAGATCCATATGACGAATCCAAGATGACGGACAAAAGTTTTGAAGCGACAGAATTTTTTTTCAATAGGAATAAGATTCCCATGGAACCTACCACTGTTATATCATACATTTAAAAGATATTCAGCTGTTTCCATAATAATTCTCGCCTACTCTGTATAATTATCACAAGTTGCGGATCTCAGAGATCGAATTGAATAGTGAGAGTAATATTATCTGATCTGATGGCCATCAAATAAATTATTTCATTGGAATGCATCATAAGAATTCACTCCATGAATTTGACGCGGTTAAATCTGCAATTCTCTGATTGAGGTTTATTAATTTTTATTTGCAGCGTTTGATACTTAAAGGACAGTCAAAGGAGTTTGCAGTCAAAGCTTCAACTGTATTCAATCAGCTGGTTGCTTGATCTTGAAACGAACCATATCACAACAAACGAGAGTTAATAATATGGATTCGAACCAGCTTAAAAATGAAATTTATTTTGAGCTGTCACAGTGCTAACGGCACTTAGAGGGACAATCAATGAGTTGGTAACAATTTCAATTTTCAGGTACCTAGAGCAAACCCGGCTTTGGAATAAATATTTTGTTAGGAAGTAGGCTTTTGCTATTTCTTTAATAATTGTTGTTCTCCTGATCAGAAGAGACAGTCTGGTAGCGACTGGCGACCCCTATGCATAATTTTCAATTATTATTGGGACAGAAATATTTTTCTCATCCTATTTGAACGCTTCTAATTCATCTAGATTGTGCAAAACAATTTTTCTAGATAATTGATTTTCGTATTGGAGACGTCGGGCTACCTTAGCTACTACTCCTTCATGCGATCTGTGAAAAACAATTAGAGAAACATGCTCTGTTTGCATTGCTCTTGACTCGTTTCTAAATCCCAATACCAGTTCAATACCGCATTGAGAGAGGAAACGTTGAGCTCTGAATGGAATAAACATTTTCAATAACATCCATTTTCACTAAGCATTCTGTTGAAGACAAGGCTCAACGCCTGGAGGCTGATTAAAAATTGTTATTCTGCTTCGCAAATAATTGACCTTTCATCTGAAATTGGATTCAGGTTTCCACTCCTGAATCAATTTTATCGGAATAATGAAACATAAAAAGACTGATTCACTCAATTTGACAAAGAGAAGTCACCTTTAGGCTCTTGTAGGGCTGAAGAAAATATTCAGAAAAACCAATCCTGGAACACTTCTACCACTGTTATCTCTCAATTCACTCCCAGGATTCTGCAGACAGCTGAGTCATTCAGTGATTCGAATTTGTTTTTTTATTCTACAAGGTCAATCTCAAGACTCAATTCATCTCTTATCAGTGAAAACTTCCTCTTTCAATAGTGTTGATTCATCTTCTAGTTGATCTTTCAAAGTTCAGGATCTTCTGTACTGATATTTTACTTCATCCGATTCAATTATTTTCTTCCGCACTTGGAATGTCTCAATCCTATTCAAAAAAAAAAAAAAAAAAAAACTGTTCAACTCCCTCCCATTCAATAAACTATTCTGATTTTCCAGGAACACTGGAAAACTCAGTGTTAACTTAATGCGGTGGCTTCGTTTCTAATTTTATAATCTTCATAATAAAATCATCTGGCCTTAAAAATAAGTTCAAGATTTGGCAATAAATGTGATTTGATATTCATGATGTAAGTTTGTCTTTATCCATAGCTAATCGCTATTCTTGGAACGAGCCCTTTCCATGAATAATGGTAATTGTAATTATCCATATCATATGAGTGATTGAATAGAATCAGGAAGAATGCTTTTTCTGAATGTCTTTTTTCAGGTGAAGCCTCCGGGCTCTTTATAATCCATAAATTCGCATGAACAGCATTCCCGGAAATCTATCATTCAGAAATTATTCAGCATAATATGAAAGGTTGTAACATTATTTTTGTGAATAACGATTTGCCTGGCTTGGCTGCAGTCGGTAAAGCATGAGTAAAAGATTAAACAACTCTGGTTGTGGTTCTTAGAATACAACTCAGACAAAATTCTTATAGGCTCGCCCAGGAGCTCCCGCAGTTCACTGCTCTTGTACAATTTATATGAATCTCTGGAATGTATTATTTCCAAAGATTTGATTAGTAATGCTAAATATCGCTGACTAAACCAATTTTTTCGGTGAAGAATAAAGTCAGATGGTAATTTTCTTAATATTTCAATACTGATAACTGGATAAATAAATATGAGATTGGTCATGCATGGAAGTGGAGAAATAAATAAAGGATACACCATAAAAAATTTTATAAATATATTGTATAAGAAAATATCAATGAACAAATAAATGTAGAAATATATATAGAGCAACAAGCAAAGATAATAAAAATAAGAACAATATATCGAAAATAAAATATTGTCACGATGTATATTGTAACTAACGAAGGGAATTGGTGTTTAGGACTTGTTATAAGACGCTCGATTATCTCTGATGGAATCACAGAGGTCAACGAGCAAGCCAGTCGCTGGGCTACTGCTCAGCAGTGATGCGCATCCTTACCCCCCTCCATCTCGGCCACTGAGGGAGGCTCGTAAAAGGCTGGACGGCAGCAGTCTAGTTGGGAAGTCTAGTGCGAGCGGTCGACAGAGGAGTGAAGGAAGCAGTGCGCAGCTAGCAACATAGTAAATCTCGTGTTTTGAGTGTACTCCGAATCCTTCGACGATTGAAAGTTGTGTCTGAGGTTAAAGGTGATTAATCTCAGACACTGGAAGCTCCGCAGTTCAACACACACTTGGACGAGTTTTGTTTGACTTTTTCAACGAGTTTGGACATCAACCTGCCTGTTACAACCAGCAGCGACTTGTCAGGTTTTGGTCAAAACCTGACTACATCTTGGTACATCATCGCTGGAACCTCGAAACGCAAGAGGACCTCGAGAAAGGCTAGGAAAAGCCTTTCCGACAACCCCGACTTCGATCCGGGCCCCAGGAAGACACCCGGTGCCCGAGGACTTGGACTTAGTGCTCAGGAGAGAATTCTGGTGCGCGGGCCCCCGCAGCTTGCCGATTCAATCCGGAATCGCAAGAGGACCTCAAGAAAGGCTAGGGAAAGCCTTCGCGGAAACTCCGACTTCGATCCGGACCCCAGGAAGACACCCGGTGCCTGAGGATTAGGACTTAGAAAAGTCCGGTGTGCGGGCTCCCGCAGCTTGTCGATACAATCCTGAATCGCAAGAGGACTT
Source organism: Nilaparvata lugens (assembly GCF_014356525.2). Lineage (NCBI taxonomy): Eukaryota > Metazoa > Arthropoda > Insecta > Hemiptera > Delphacidae > Nilaparvata > Nilaparvata lugens. The sequence goes on along the minus strand of NC_052505.1, from coordinate 42,105,987 downwards.
CAGGAAAGGGTAGGGAAAGCCTTTGCGAGAACTCTGAGACCGATCCGGACCCCAGGAAGACACCTGGTGCCCTAGGATTAGGACTTAGAGAAGTCCAGTGCGTGGGCTCTCGCAACTTGCCGATTCAATCTGGAATCGCAAGAGGACCTCAAGAAAGGCTAGGGAAAGCCTTTGCGAGAACCCCGAGTTCAATCCGGAGCCCCGGAAACACCCGGTTCCTGAGAATAGTGACCCGGTGGCCGACTCTAGTTAATAGATCTAAGACACACAAAAGGACGCATTGTGGCAATTGGGAACGTTATTCCCATCACAGAGACCTCCTTCACTGCGGACACCGCAGCGATCCTACTCCTTTCACTCCACACCCAACCCTGTTTGGCAGTGCAAAAGCACGGCCCCTCTTACCTAAAAGAGGGAAACATTTCTCCAAAGTACTCAAGGCTCAGTTTCAACTCCCGACTTGAACGAGGGCAGTTGGCGGACACCCCACCAAGACTCCTGTCCCCTGCTGTGGCCCACCCCAGATGCCAACTGAGTCTAGCTGGCCCAGAGCGACACTGGGAGTTCTAGTAGAAGAAGGTGCGGGCGAAAATCTACTCAGAAGATTGGCACACGAACGTGGGGCTCAAAGTAGGAGGAGAAAAGCAGCCATGAGTACAGAAGAGGAGTGTAATCGCACCAGAGAAGACAATGAGGTGCGAGAGGATAGCAACGATCCAGGAGTGTCCTGGATCTACAAACTCCACTGGAATGGAGCAGTGGAACTAGCAGCGACAGTGGGGCTACCTAAAATGGGTACAATGGCAGAGCTGAGGAAGGTTCTTGTGGACCATCACAGGAAGACGGCAGGCAAAACCAGCAGTCTGAACCAGGCTAGCAATGGAGCTAGTGCAAACTATCACGAGGTGGAAGGAGCAACGTCTTCGTGGCCTCCTGTACAGGAGGATCATCAGGAGTCTTCCAGACTCGGAAAACTGCCCGAGGAGGCGTCACCAGCTTCAGATGGCGAGTCATGCCATTCATGGGTGTACTGATTGCAGAGCAGAGATGCTGTCGATTTGCTTCTAGACTCGGTGCCTAGAGACGGCACCTGTTCCGAGTTGCGGAGAGCATTAACGGAGCATCAGCAGCGATGTCTCACAATGCTACTGTTGCCTCCAGGTGAAGAGGCTGTGATACAACCAGCGCTGCCGAGATCAATGCCAGCACATGCAGATACTGGTCCACTGTATCATGCGAGACCAGCATTAGTGAGACCAGAGGCGTCATCGGCTCACCAGTACAGGCCTTGACACGCACCATTTATGGACCCAGGGACGGTGTGTGATAAAGTTCGGGGATGGAGGTTGTCATATGATGGCAACGGAGACGCTCATAGTTTCCTAGAGCGCCTCGAGGAGTTACAACAAACCTATGGGCTGACAGGGGAGCAGTTGTTCCCAGTGCTACCAGAAATGCTAGCGGGAAGGTGTTCCTTATGGATGCGGAACCGGAGAGGGTTCTGGCATCATTGGAACGATTTTGTAAGAGATTTTCGGTCTCGTTATTATCCAGCAACCTACGAGGAAGACCTGGATACTCAAATCCTGGGTCGACGGCAGCGTGAAGGCGAGGCTATCGATGACTATGTTGAAGAACTTCAGACCCTCATGAGGTGGAGAGGAGATTTCTCAGTCAACCACCAGCTGCAGAGGCTCTACAAGAATCTTCTACCCCGGTACAAGCTGTACATCAGGGAAGCCGAAGTCTACTCGGTGGACGATCTGCTCAAGCTGGCCAGGCAGTATGAGAGGATAAATTTGGAGGAGAAAAGCGCTCAGCAGAGGCAGAGGGCTACAAAACAGGAAGAGGTTCGTGAACCTGTGAAATCGCGTCCAGAGCCGGAGCCTACAACAACCCAACGACGAGTGGAGTCCACTTCCAGTGGGACCTGTCTGCTGGCAGTGCAAGAAAGCGGGTCACTGGAGGTCAGAATGTCCTGAGATTCCTCTCTGCGCGGCCTGTAGGAAACCTCGTCCCAGTTGCACCTGTGAGAAGGACCAGAAGAGGATGACAGACAAAGCAGCAGTAGTGAGAACTAGGAACCAGCTTTAACTGGAACTGGAGTCGCAGTTCGACAACAGGCTGTATACCACAGTCGAGGTAGCTGGCCACCAATACCGAGCTTTACTCGATACAGAAGCTGAATCCAGCTACTTAAGCTTGGCAACGTTTGCAAGCTTAGAAGCAGCTGGATGTGCAAGGAGAACTCCGACAGAGAGAGGTGCGATCTTGGCAAATGGGACCGTGGCACGGTTATATGGGAAGGTGGAAATCAACCTGAAAGTTGGCCAGGAAGTACTACCCACAGTGATGACGATTATGGAGGGATTATCTCCCGAATTGTTATTTGGTATGCAGTTCCTGCAGGAGCACAGGGTGAAAATCGACACCCATACCCACACTGTGGAGTAAGGGCCCCAACCCAGGGAGAAGAGTGCTCCAACCACCCAGAAGGCCAACTGCGGCTTTAGTAGGACAGGTGGCAGCAGTCACTTCAGAAAAGGAGGAGTTCGAAAAATTCCTGGAGACGGAGCTGAAAAAATTCAGAGATGTGCCAGGTGCGACTCACCTCCTGGTTCATAAAATCAGGCTGAAGGAAGGAGCTGAGCTGTTCCAACAACGTCCGTATCCTCGCAATCCACTTATGCAAGCGGTGATAAACGAGGAGGTGGACAGTATGCTCGATCAGCGGGTTATCGAGCCGAGCAGTAGCACTTGGAGTTCACCAATCATCTTGATGGAGAAGGCTAATGGGAAGATGCGATTTTGCATCGATTTCCGACAGATTAATGCACTCACGGAACGAGATGCATATCCCTTGCCAAATATGACAGGCATTCTGGATTGATTAAGGAACGCTAAATACATTTCTTCAATCAACTTGAAGAGTGGGTTCTGGCAAGTATCGTTGGAGTAGCAGAGTAAGCAGCTTACAGAGTTTAGGGTTCCTGGAAGAGGGCTATTCCAGTTCCGGATGATGCTGTTTGGTCTACACTCGGTTGGAGCTACATTTCAGCGTCCTCTAGACCGGGTCACTGGACCGGAATTGGAACCCTGTGCTTTCGCTTACCTAGACGACGTCATTGTCCTGGGAGAAACGATTAGGCTGAGAGAGGCTGGCTTGATAATCAACCAGGAGAAATGCCAGTTCTTGAAGCGGGAGCTACGCTACTTGGGTCACATAGTGACAGAGCAAGGACTCAGGACCGATCCTGAAACGGTGAGAGCGGTAAACGAGTTCTCAACTCCACAGCGGCTCAGGATGCTCTGGAGTTTTCCAGGATTGGCATCCTGGTATAGGAGGTTTGTTCCAAATTCCTCAGACCTTGCAACCCTGTTACACCGACTGTTGAAGGTAGGAGTGAAGTGGCACTGGGGACCAGAAGAGGAGAGAGCTTTCCAGGAGATAAAGGGGGCCCTCACTAGATCTCCAGTGCTCACGTATCCCCACTTTGAACTTCCGTTCACGCTCCAGAAGATGCCTCAGAGTATGGATTAGGATCTGTGCTTACTCAGGAGGTCGATGGAGAAGAGAAGGTTATCGCCTATGCAAGCAGAGGGCTCAAAGGGGCCGAACTGAGGTATTCCACCACCGAGAAGGAATGCCTGGCTGTGATTTTCGTCCTGAGAAAATTCAAGCCGTATATAGAGGGGTACAAGACTACAGTGATCACAGATAACCAGGCTCTAGAATGGCTTAGAGCTATCCCGTACCCGACAGGAAGGCTAGCGAGGTGGGCCTTAGAGATGGAGCAGTACAACTTGATCATCAAATACCGACGAGGAAAACTGAATGTGGTCGCTGATGCTCTCTCACGAGCGTTGCCAGGAGGTGACATACTGGCCGATCCACAGGGAATCCAGAAGGAACCCACAGGAGCAGTGGCTGCCATCGTCATGGAAGACGACAGATGGATAAGGAGGATGAAGAGCAATCTACTCCATCATCCAGAGAAGTACCCCGACTATATGGTGAGGATTGAGGCCTTATATCGACATATATGGGCCTGTCAGCAACCTCCTGATGCGCTGGAGAGTGGTGGCTGGAAGCTGTGTGTTCCGAGAGGTGCAGTGGCGGAAATACTTCAACAAAGCCATGATGCACCGACAGCCGGCCATCAAGGAGTGTTCCGGACTTATCACCGGATAGCCTGTCGCTACTACTGGCCAGGCTTGTATGCAGACGTCGCGAAGTATGTGAGGCGCTGTGAAACCTGTATGAAGCATAAAGTGGAGCAGCAGCCTCCACATGGGTAGATGAATAGCCAGAGGAAGGTAGTGCGACCCTGGGAGACTGTCAGCACCGACATTGTAGGCCCATTACCTCGCTCGAAGAGAGGGAATGAATACCTGGTGGTATTTCAGGACCAGTTCATGAAGTGGACGGAAGCTTGGCTGCTACCTCAGGCAGACAGTAATGCTGAAGCACAAGCTTTGAGAGAGCTAGTCGTCACCAAATTTGGGGTGCCAAAGCTGCTAATCTGTGATAATGGAACACAATATACAAGTAGACTTTTTAAGTCATACTGTAAAGATAATGGCATCACATTATTCTACACTCCACCTTATACACCGAGCTGTAACCCTACGGAGAGGGTTAATAGAGTCCTGAAGCCTATGATACAGCTCTACGTAGGCGAACACCATGCCGATTGGGATCGCTATGTGGAGGAATTTTGTTTTGCCATGAATACAGCAGTACACGTCGGTACTAAGTATACTCCTGCTTTCCTCAACTTCGGAAGGGAATTAAGAGCACCAGAAGATGCTTGCTGCAAGGAGGAAGGCGACCCCCAACAGGAGGCCGGAGGCATGAGTCGAGCAGCCCAGCTGAGAAGGCTGCAAGTACTGAAGCGTGCACAGAAGCTCGTTTTAGATAACCTAAACAAGGCCTATAATAATACCAGGAGGTATTATAATCTCAGGCGGAGACCGCTGGAACTAAGGACGGGCCAATTGGTGTTTAAGAGGGATTATCATCTCTCCTCTGGAGTGAACCAGTTTTGCGGCTAAGCTAGCTCCGAAATTTTCTGGGCCATATGAGGTAGAGAAAATGTTGAGCACTTCTGTAGTGTTGTTAGAAGGAGCTGCCGGTAAAAGGCTGACTGTTCACGTGAAGGATATAAAGATCTTGCCGCTCCTTCCCAAGGAGGAAGAAGACGAAGATGGAGGAGATGGCAGCGGAATAGGAGCCGGCCACGACGGCCGAGAGGGCAACGATGGAGGAGCCAGTGCAGAGGAGGACGGTGACGACAGGAGGAATCACATAAGCTGGGTGACGCTTCTCACTCAGCTGATGGAATACCAAGGAAGGGTAATTCAACATCAGTAATAAGGTGAGTGGCCAGAAGGAGAAATAGCATTGTGAGAAATACATTGATATTAGGCCCATATTTGAAGGTAGCAAAATAATAACAATTTTTCAGAGTAGAATGTCCTGTTTAATCAGAGTCAAAATTAAGCGGAGTGGCAACTCAACCATTTAAGTTTAATTAATCAGATAATTAGTCTCTGGGCTTTATCTGTTAAGTCGGAAAAATCTTGTTACTTTTTCTTTCATCTCCAGTAAAATCGCCATTTTCTTGTCTTGGAACCCCTAATTCAATTCCCCTTACCAAGCTCGGGTTAAAAAGATGGAATTTGTACTATTTTATTTTTCATGTTGTCAATTGCAGCCTGTGAACTGTATGACGATTTAAGTCATTGGAGTGAATTAGTTGTCAGATTATCCTGAATAAAATTATTTATCCATGAGGTTATGGATTAAATATTGATTATGATCATAGAATGAAACCGGCGATAATTGCTTGGGTCCGTGGTAATTAGTAAATTACGATGCAGTCAATAACAGGAGTTATTTTTCTGTGGATATAAAACAATTATGTTGCAATGGATTATTCGTAGTAATTGAATAAGTTGCGTTTGATTGGGAGTCATGATGCACTACAATCATATTTTTGTTGGTTTCAAATATGATTCAGCTGCTCCAATATTTTATTGAAAATGAAAAGGACCTGAAAGCCTGTAATAAGTGAAATAAAATCTTCATTATTTCAACTCGTTTAATTCCATCCCGGTTTTGAAGATTGCTGGAGCTGTATTGGTATTGCAGTAGTCGAAGTTCTATTGTGCTATTGTTCTAATTGTGATTTAGTCACGTTTGGTAGACGAGCCAAGTTTCTCACCGCCTGTGCTTGTAGACATTTTCAGTGGCTATATTTTTATCTTCAATAAATCAATTCTATTAAAAAAATTAATGGGAGAAGACTTTGTCATCTTCTCATATTAGAATGAGCATTAGGAAACAGCGTTTATCCTATTCTGTAGTTCAGCCAGTTTAATCTGAATCTCAGTGCTACGTGACTGTTGAGCCGTCGTCGCTTGTGATGAGATAAAATAATCAACTTGTTTTGTCTATGATACAGATTATTCTCTTTCGATCTTGCATTGTTTTTCATTTTCTTCGAGCCAATAATTCCAGATTATTCCTGTTTTTCTCCCGTTTATTGTTGCTTCTCTGACTCCACTCTGTCAGTCTGTTGTGAACTACCATGCAGTCAAAATCAGGTTACCGGCTAGTGTAGAGCAGCTTATTATTATTGGACACTGTGTTTTTTTTTATTATTTCTTTTGAGTCTCTCATCACTGTACTGTTTTCTTCGACTTCGCTATTCGTGTCTCGTTCCCTATTGCATTTTTCCCTAGTTAGTTGTCTTGTATTTTCTTCAAAATCGATAACCGCCATCATCGGCTTCCTCATTTCTGCATGCGGGTCGCTCCCCGGAAGTACTTTGGGAAGTATTGAAAAATTTGAGGAGCGACACACTCCTTGGTATTCCTCTGATTCGGCGAGGAGGCATCGCTCTTGCAGTAGTGAATCGGATGAAGCACTCACCACCATCCTTGACCCGGGACACCGGACTACCACCGAGGACTATGATGCGGTCCACGCAATCATGACAAAATTTTTCCAAGTTGAAAGACTTCGACGTGTCCAGGGATGGGACGTTCAGTGTTTCCAACACGTCCGGGAGGGCCTGACCCGCTGGCAAGCTGAGAGGATTATTGGGCAGCAGCTTCTCCGGCTCCTTCAACGTCGAACTCCTCCTGTAGATACCCTGATGGAAGCTCAAGCGAATTGTTTGAGGTCCTCCCCACTCTGCAAACAGGACACGACCGCGTTGTAGTGGTCATGGGGGGTCTGTCTTCTTCCGAGACCCCTGCTGGCTCAGACCAAGCCAAGGTTCATCTCCCCTCGACCTCTGCTGCCGCCGGCTCCCTGATGGAGATACCAGCAGTCCCTACAGAGGACGAGGATGCCCTACTGGAAGGAGGTGGAGGCAACTTCTCCATTTCTCCGGCGTACAACCGGAGAAATGGTTGTACAAGGTTGTGCAACCCACAACTCATCCCTGCACCTCGACACGGCCGGCAACCCCGACTCTCCCCACCCCATGCTGGATTCAGGAGAGGGGCCTCACTGAGGCTTGGGGGGCAGCCTCCGCCGGACCAAACGGACCTCCTGAGAGTGCTGGTGGGCTACCAGCCTCCTGCAGCCAACAGTCGACACCACCCCGCCCAACCACCACCGCCAACCATGGGGTACCTGAAATAATGGAACTTTCCTCTGAGGATGAGGAGGAAGGGACTCCGCTTCCGCCACCTATCTGACTGACTGCCGCCGACCATGGACTAGGCCTTGCCCTTGTTACCATTGGGGACCAACCTTCGGTCAAGAAGGTGACCCACCAATCCTTCTGCCTTGGAAAGTGCCCTCACTCCAGGTGCCCTAGGATCAGGGTGTGACTTCCCGATGGATGTCGGGCTTGGGTGAAGCCATAAGCTCCCCATGGTAAAGTTTGGCAGTTGTGCAAGTAAGGCCAGGCAGGGCACAAGCCCGGCAAATGCAGTGCGCAAACACGACAAAGTTTGGCAGTTGCGCAAGCACAGCTGCGCAGGGCGCAGGCCCAGCAAATGCAGTGCGCAAGAACGGCAAAGTTTGGCAGTGTGCAAGCACGGTCGTGCAGGGCACAAGCCCAGCAAATGCAGTGCGCAAGCACAGTGAAGTTTGGCAGTTGCGCAAGCATTGCCGCGCTGGGCGCGAGCCCGTCAAATGCAGTGCGCAAGCACGGCCGCGCAGTGTGTAGGCACGGTGAAGTGAGGCAGTTGCGTAAGCACGGTCGCGCAGTGCGCAAGCCCAGCAAATACAGTGCGCAAGCATGGCGAAAGCCCGGCTTTGTGTTCTGTTTTACACTTTATCCTGCAGTGCGCGAGCACGGCTTGTCCAGATGGGGCATAAATCCTCATGCCTTGCTGTGTGTGAACACAGCCCTCCAGCAGAGCGCAAGCTCTGTTTCCCAGTGTAAAAGCAGGGGCCAGTTTCCCGGCAAGTCAGCAGGTGTGTACACACCGCAACAACTTGAGCTCTCAGAGCCAGTCGGAGGTGCTGTTCACCTTTTATGTTTCTGTGTTTCGTGTGTTTCTGTGTTCTGTGTTACCCTTCTATCTTGCAGTGTGGAAGGATGGCGTCCTTTAGCAGTGCAGAAGCACGGCGATTCTTGCAGTGCGGAAGCACGGCGTTCCTTCTAGTTTAAGAGTATATCGTCTCCCTGCAGTGCGGGAGCACAGCAACTCTAGCCTGCAGTGCGGAAGCACGGCGACTCTTGCCGTGCAAAAGCATGGCGTCCCCTTTTTGCAGTGGGGAAGCACCGCGACTCTATCCTGCAGTGTGGAAGCACGGCGTCCTTCAGCAGTGCAGAAGCACGGCGATTTTTGCAGTGCGGAAGCTCAGCGTTCCTTTTAGTTTAAGATTATATCGTCTCCTTGCAGTGTGGAAGCACCGCGACTCTATCCTGCAGAGTGGAAGCATGGCATCCTTTAGCAGTGCGGAATCATGGCGACTCTTGCAGTGTGAAAGCACGGCATCCCCTTTGCAGTGCGAAAGCACAGCGTCTCCTTGCAGTGCAGGAGCACAGCGGCTTTATCCTGCAGTGTGAAAGCACGGCGTCTCCACGCAGTGCGTAAGCACGGCGCAGCGCTTCGATATCTCCTTGGAAAGCTAGGCCGAGGACGTGGCCAGATAGCTTGCTGTTTTCCTTTGGTCAGTGCCGACGCACCGTCACCGGTTGGCAAGGAGCCAACCTGGCGCCCAGTTTTTGCTCAGTCTTCTATGACCGGCGGAGTGGCGGCAGAATGTACTCAGTGTCTTGGGACATTCTGTCAGCCGTATACCCTCTCCATCCTCACCCCCCCCTTCCTTCCCATTTCTTTCCCCCCTTCTCTTAGTGGGAACAGTGTGTCATGATGTATATTATAACTAACGAAGGGAATTGAGTTTAGGGCTTGTTATAAGACGCTTGGTTATCTGTGACTTGGACTTAGTGCTCAGGTGAGAAGTCCGGTGCGCGGGCCCCCGCAGCTTGCCGATTCAATCCGGGATCGCAAGAGGACCTTAAGAAAGGCTAGGGAAAGCCTTTGCGAGAACCCCGAGTTCAATCTGGAGCCCTGGAAAACACCCGGTTCCCGAGAATAGTGACCCGGTGGCCGACTCTAGTTAATAGATCTAAGACACACAAGAGGACGCATTGTGGCAATCGGGAACGTTATTCCCATCACAGAGACCTCCTTCACTGCGGACACCGCAGCAATCCTACTCCTTTCACTCCACACCCAACCCTGTTTTGGCAGTGCAAAAGCACGGCCCCTCTTACCTACAAGAGGAAAACATTTCTCCAAAAGTACTCAAGGCTCTGTTTCAACCCCCGACTCGAACGAGGGCGGTTGGTGGACACCCCACCAAGACTCCTGTCCCCTGCTGTGGCCCACCCCAGACGCCGACTGAGTCTAGCCGGCCCAGAGCGACACTGGGAGTTCTATTAGAAGAAGGTGCAGGCAAAAATCTACTCAGAATATCATAGATTAGCTCACTAGTTCTTCAGCACAAAACGTTACCATGTGCTTTTAATTCATTTATCGTATGCATTTATTCTATTCAGCTTAGGTATCAATTTGCTGCTGCTTGTCAACTTTAAAAATCTCAATATATATCTTCTTACCAAAAATCATGAAAATAATCAATTGATAAATCATAAATCTCAAATATATTGATATGTATATCTCTTAGTATATTTCTCAATATATATCTCTCAGGGCTTAAGGTTTGGCCTCTGGTGGAAATAGATAAATTGATTTACCCAGTGAACAAGAGCCACATTTATATCTTTACAATCCGCTAATAAAATCAATGATTGAGTGAGCATATATACATTATAATATTAATTTTAAATATTTCTTTAATCTGTGTATCTTTAGACATATGCATTTGATATAATTCATTTAACTAGTAATATATGTTTCTTGTACCTTTAAAGACTTGTGCAAGTTTTATAATAATTTTTAATATTTATACCCTTTTTGACGAGCTAGCTTTTTATATTTTTGTTTTACTCGAAGCACTGAGGGCGCCCTGAATTTATATGTTTCGATAATTCATCACTCTCGTGCTGAATTTCCACAAGATGATGGTGGCGACCCGAATTTCCTGGTCGTCCTGGATTTTCTGGTGGCGGAAGAAGTCTTCTCCAAGGGAATAAATTAATAATTAATTGACTTATGCTTTAATATAGCATCACTAAGTCTTATACAGATAAATTGATGAATTTAAAATTCAAGTCTTTCAAATGTACAATTCAACAAAGGGACTTTGTTTAGTGGCATTCCATGGTGGCGTCAGGCAGGCAAGTGGGCAAGTCCTACCCTTATTTTCTACAATCCTATTTTCGACTTACATATTATTTGTATACATTAAAAAGATCAACTAGTCCATGCCAATCTGCTAAATTATTACCTATATCTTAGGTATTATATTTTATAATTACTCGGACCATATCCAATACATAGACTGAGTAGTGATTATTTATAAATTCTTATCATTTATAGAAATATTTATAGATAAATTTGAATCGGCTTTCTATTGCCGCCCATCGATTACTGTAATTTTATTGGTTCATGCAAATTCACAAATGTATCCATGCGCCCATGAATATCCTACTTCCTTAATATTCTAATTTATTTTTTCTGGTGTATTTGTAAGTATATATATTTATATCCAAATATTTTTGGAATTTAAAAGTTGTTTTTCCCTCTACAACAAGTAGCCATGTGCTTTCCAAATCCTCTAGTTGAATACTGACTTTTTGTCAAGGTGTCTGGCTAGATTTCACATTATACGGCTTAATCGATTATTAGGTCGCCGATCAGTAGGTATTATAGCCTAACCTCAAATTTCCAATACTTTATATAATATAATAAACAGCAAATGAAATTCTTTTCTATTCGGCTGCTCTAATTTTAGCCATGGTACCCATTATTATCTAATCTTTCACTTGTTGATATCACATTTGGCGATAATAGAGTAGCTGTTTGCTCCAGACCTATAAAATTCTTTCAATTAGCGATTTTGCTTGATTATCGAATTTTAATACGTTAAATGCGCCCCCGAATTTGAATTCAAAATATTTTGAGAATCAACAATGTTTTTCATACAAATTCTCCCTTCAACACATCAGCATAACCTAGAAATATCCGCCGAAAACACTTTCAAAATCTCATAATAATTTGCAAACCTTTTCTGCATATGCCCCACTTAAATCTCCATCAAGACAATAACAAATTCCTCCTTATCAACATGAAAATATCACAAATATAACATCTTCAATACATTTCTTCCCCCTATAATCATAGTACCACATTTTCAAATCTGTCGCTCACAGTGATACCAACTTATTCTCCATACAACAAAAATTTCGATTCTTATACAATAAATCTCTTCCAAAAATACTTATGAGTAACAATTTTGGGGCTCATACATCAATCACAATTTTCAGGTCTCTTATATTATTTCTTGATTTTTGTAGATTTTTCTATAAAGTTTTTTAAAATGGAGAAGAAAATGTTACAGGATGAATTTAGTTCTTGTTCATTAGTGACAGCCCTCCAATCACAATTGCTTATAAATTCATGTAAAGATTTTTTGTCAATGAATTCTTCGTATTTTTTTACTGAATTGATTATTTTTGGTTTCGAAATTTCTAGTGCAATACTGTAATGGTCAGTCACATCCGTCATTACAACCGCGGTTTTCAGGCAATTATAGTTGTCGTGTCTGATAAAAACATGGTCTATACATGATTTACTGTTCCCCTGCACCCTAGTATATTCATCAATACCGCTCATAAATCCATTTTCAAACATCATGTCTAGAGAGGAACTCTATCTAGAGAATTAAGCGATTTAAAGAATTATACGAATTAAGTTATTATTGTAATTAAAGGAATTATATTTTACTGCTTGCCACTGATGTCATGCCTACGTCATAATCATTCAACCAATGGCAAATTTTCATGCAAAATAATTACACAGAGATCCTCAGAGAAAAGGTTCTAGCCAAGAAACTTAGAAAAAGACAGTCACTTCCCTTTTGAAATCCTCACCAGTAAGACCTTGTTAATAGTTACCAAATACCTATTTTGTGAAATTTAGTTCGATTTTATATGTTTTATCTGTGAGCCAAAATTTTAGGCTATTTTATTTGTTATTTGTAAATTTATTTCATCAATCGATAATTTAAGAAATCCAAGTTTAATTATTCCGTTACTCAAGGTTGGTTTTGAAACAGCTATATCTAATATTTAAATTTAATTTTATTTCCTAGACCATTTATTGACAATCAACAACTATAAAAACATTAAATTCATCTTTGAAACACTGATTCAACCTACCTATTTTTTCAATTCAAAACTTTACTGAGAGATTTACTTTACTATAGAGGATTGAGAAGAATATGTTTCCGGAATAATAAATGCTGTATGATTAAGCATATAGGAAGTCCGTATTAAGATGTGAATGAAAAAATATGGATTGTCAGATAAATTTCACCAAATAAAGTCAAGTGTGACATGAAATACTTTTTGGCGGTACGAAGTTCGCCGGGTAAGCTAGTCTGTTATATAGTGGGAGTTGACTGTCTGATGGCCGGCGAAGTGATCATTGAATTCAGAAATAGAATAAAAAGAATCTGGTGCGGCGCACTCACACAACTTTCCTTGTCTTTATGAAAATTGATCACCTGACGCTAGTGTTCACGCGCATCTCAAGTCTTCTTCAACAACAAATTTGTTGTAAACAAATAGTATTCAACTAGAGGATTTGGAAAGCACATGGCTACTTGTTGTAGAGGGAAAAACAACTTATAAATTCCAAAAATATTTATTATCTGTAATGAGCATGAACAAATACACCAGAAAAAATAAATTAGAATATTAAGGAAGTAGAATATTCATAGGCGCATGGATACATTTGTGAATTTGCATGAACCAATCAAATTACAGTAATCGATGGGCGGCAATAGAAAGCCGATTCAAATTCATCTATAAATATTTTTATAAATGATGAGAATTTATAAATAATCACTACTCAGTTTATGTATTGGATATGGTCCAAGTAATTATAAAATATAATTCGATAGTTTTTGATCCACAAAGTCTGCAACCTCTGTCGTCCACTCAGATTGATGCCAACGACACACCGCTGAACCCCAGGATAGCAGATATGAATGAAATGGTTGAATGATTATGACGTAGGCATGACATCAGTGGCAAGCAGTAAAATATAATTCCTTTAATTACAATAATAACTTAATTCGTATAATTCTTTAAATCGCTTAATTCTCTAGATAGAGTTCCTCTCTAGACATGATGTTTGAAAATGGATTTATGAGCGGTATTGATGAATATACTAGGGTGCAGGGGAACAGTAAATCATGTATAGACCATGTTTTTATCAGACACGACAACTATAATTGCCTGAAAACAGCGGTTGTAATGACGGATGTGACTGACCATTACAGTATTGCACTAGAAATTTCGAAACCAAAAATAATCAATTCAGTAAAAAAATACGAAGAATTCATTGACAAAAAATCTTTACATGAATTTATAAGCAATTGTGATTGGAGGGCTGTCACTAATGAACAAGAACTAAATTCATCCTGTAACATTTTCTTCTCCATTTTAAAAAACTTTATAGAAAAATCTACAAAAATCAAGAAATTCAGCAATAGGGAGGTAAAACTGAAGCCCTGGATGACGGAAGGTTTAATACGTTCAATTAGAAAACGGGACAATATAAGTAAACAGCTCAGGAACCAGCCCTCCAATCAACAACTTAAAAACTATTATATAAATTACAGAAATGAACTGAATTCATTGATACGGAGAACCAAGACCCACTACTACAAAACAAAAATTTTCGATTCTAAAAATAATCCAAAACTATTCTGGCAGACTGTGAATGAATTGTCTGGTAAAAGAAAAAACAAAGACCCCTTTTCACTGGACCAGTACGCGGCAGGAAAGACATATCCGGGAGATAAAAGAATGCATGTAGCTGAAGAATTCAATGAATATTTTTCCAATGTGGGAAGTAACTTAGCTGATAAAATAAACCTTATAGGCGAGTTTCCTGACGCCCTCAAAATTGCAAAGGTGATTCCATTGTTCAAATCAGGAGACATAACTGAGAGTTCAAACTTTCGTCCAATCAGCCTACTTAGCGTATTTTCCAAAATTCTTGAAAAAGTAATAAAAGACCAATTAGCAACATACCTTGAAAGTAATAGATTACTAACTAATTCTCAATATGGTTTTAGAAAATCAAAAAATATTTCAGATGCCCTCTTCGCTATAACCAGAGATGTGAATTTTGCTTTGGGAAGTAATGAAAAATGTGCATTGATATTCTTGGATCTGGCCAAGGCATTCGATTCTGTGGATAGGGAAAAGTTGCTCAAGAAAATGGAACTGATTGGGATAGAGGGAGACTCATTTAATTGGTTTAAATCATATTTCAGTAACCGTAAACAGTTTACTGTTATAAATGGAGGAAATAGCCAGCTGAAACAAGTAGAATATGGGGTAATTCAAGGAAGCACCCTAGGTCCATTATTATTCTTGATTTACGTAAATAACCTTGCAAGATTGAACTTAAATAGCAGGATCTATCTCTTTGCAGATGACGCTGCTGTTCTGGTTAGGGGGCCTGACTGGGAATCTGTACTGAATAGGGCAAAGAGAGACTTGGCGTCATTAAAAACATGGTTTGACCATAATTTATTGACACTCAATGTCAGTAAGACAAAGTTCATGCCGGTCTCCCTGAGAGATGCTAGCGACACCTCAGTTGAAGGGGTCAAACTGCATACATGTGGTAACATTAACAATACCTCTTGTAACTGCGAGTCAATTGCAAGGGTAGACTCTTATAAGTATCTAGGTGTGATTATTGATAATAGATTCAACTGGTCTGCACATGTTGCTTATCAGAACAGCAGACTAAGAAAAATGATTTATGTTTTTAGGAAACTTAGAGAATATTTGAACAAGAACGAAATCCTAACAATTTATTACGCATTTGTTCAATCAATTATTGAAGGAGGGATCCTAGCTTATGGAGGAGGATTCAGATCTATTTTGAATCCTCTATTCATTACACAAAAACTGATTCTAAAGGCTGCACTTGGGAGGCGTTGGGACTACTCGACTGAGGCGGTTTTCGCGGAGATGGAGGTGCTTGATGTCAGGCAATCAATTATACATTGGAACTTTGGCAACATACATATTCAAAAACTATTCTGATATATTTAATACCATCACTCATAATTATACAACAAGGAGAGTAATTCATAACAATATCCAAATGCCAAGGGTAAATAAAACCATCTTCACTACTAATTCATACTACATAGCCCATGTTCTGTTAAAAAACTTACCTATAGCTGTAACAGACTTCATTAACTATAAAATATCTGCATTCAAAATAGCAATTAAAAGGTGGATTCGGGGTATCGGTAGAGGCGAGAGTTGTGAAAGATTGATTACTTCAGAGTTTAGATTCTAGGACTGGATTCAAATGAGCTAAAAAACTAATAAAATCATAAGTCTTTACACATTCTATCACCGGTCACTATTACAATTTTAATCATTATTGATTACTGATTCTCTCTTTTTGAGGTGTGTGTGTGTGTGTGTGTGTGTGTGTGTGTGTGTGTGTGTGTGGTGTGTGTGTGTGTGTGTGTGTGTGTGGGTGTTGGCGTTTTCACGCCTTTGTGGGTGATCTGTTTCTTCGTCTGTTTGTTGGGTTTGGTGGGGGGAACGTCACTTATGGGGGGCGGAAAGGGGTTTCCTGGGTTTCTAGGGGGTGGCATAGGGATAGGGGGAGGAATTTAGTTTCATTATCAGGGGGGGGGTTTAGTGTCACTATTATTGAAATGTCAACAAGCATAACCGATCTGTGCAAGTACTGCGAAATATTTATATATGCCTATTCCAACCTCAGACTCATTCTCGCACACAGGCAGTAATGCCTCTGCGAGAGTAAATATTTCTTAATATATATTTGTATATCGCTGTCATTTCTGTGGTGCTAACATTGTCTTATTTTTATTGTAAAGTGTATTATTATTTTATTATATTTAATTTTATGATGTAGGCTACCACTTTGATTGCTTGTAAGACTTGTGAAATAAATAACTTTTTGAATTGAATTGAATTGAATTGAACTCTATACAGTGTACATGCACTAGCATATATGATAAGACAGGTCTGTTGTCAGATAACAGATTAACATATGATGTTTTCAAACGATCACCCTTTTGGTGCTATTTCTATGACATATGATTGGCTTTGACTTGCCAAAGAGATTCATTCACCATGTGGTTCAGTTGAAACAATAATTTATAATTTAATATTCTTATACAATTCTTATTATGTTTGAAACTGTTATAATTAATTTTTGCTGCTCTTATCAATAATACAATATTCATGCTATGACCTAGTTAGTTACAATAATACTTGACATTATAATGCAATTTCGTGAGTAATAAATAATTTAACAATAATACATACATTTTATTTTTCTATTCGAAATTCTTGGTCCTTTATCAATAGTTCTTGATTTTAGAAATAATATTACAGCTTGCATGAAAACCTGGCATGACATTTTATAGTATATTGAATCAGTCAGCTGTGTTTGAGCTGCTGCAAAACATCTGATCAGTAGTAAACTAAAGTGTAACCTCCAAAATTCAATGAGTAATTCATAAATGGTTCGTACACAATTTGCAAAATAATTATAATTTTACTAAATAATTCTCTAGAAAAATATGCAGTACAGAACGGTACTCTTATCTGATACTCAGCTGTTGATAAGGAAGCTTTATCGCTCGGTCGCTAACTATTCCTTTAGCAGATCTTTCATTATATATATATATATATATATATATATATATATATATATATATATATATATATATATATAGCCCAATACCCAAAAACCACTTTTTTGGACTCAGGGGACCTTGAAACGTATAGAAATTTAGAAATTGGGGTATCTTAATTTTTTTCGGAAAGCAATACTTTCCTTACCTATGGTAATAGGGCAAGGAAAGTAAAAATTAATAATCCATGCCACGTGTAGGCCTAAACATTGCATCCATTTTTTTCAGGTAGAAAGCAATATAGAAACAGATGCTCCTTTTTAATTTCGACCATATGATTTGGTTATTTTCTAATGAAATCGGATGTACCATTAATGAAATTTAAACATGAATTGTGAAAGAAACTAGAAAGATAATTAAAATTTGGGCTCCCAGGTGCACGAGATTGATATTTTTAGAATCTATGTGCAAAATTTGGAGATCTGAATCATTCCTGTTTCTCCGGTATGCAATCCACAAGTTGACATGTTTTGATGCGAACAAACGAACAAACGAACACACGAACACACGAACACACAAACAAACGAACAAACACCACCCTACTCTCTCTTATTATATAGAAAGATCTAAGCCAACTGGTGACAGGACAATAACGCTGGAGACATACGAGGTCTGCTATCTCTTCATAGTGAATCATTTAATAGAATCAACAGTTGCCAACAGTTTGGATAATCACATTTTCTCGAATTCCAAGCTTATTTTCAATTTTAGATGGAAATTTCACTGAATAATATCTGTCTGATATCAGGCAATGCCTGATATACGAATCTTTTAAAATTATGAACATTCAATAGATTCTATTTAGATATCTTAAATATTTGTGCAACAGAGATTATATTCTTATTACAGTAGATGTGGTGAACTCTGATTAGAATAATCTGGATGATAAATATTTTTTTTTTAATTTTTACAATTCATATTATTCTACTCTGAAATCTAATATCTCTCAAGTGGTGAGCGATTCCCCCTTTGTTGAAATTTTCGTGATTCCGTTCGTGACAGAAATCCCCTCTGGGAGTTTATGAAATGTCTAAGATGTCGTAACTCCGTCTCTCGTATTTCCACGGGGATTTACCTCCAACCAGTATTCTCTTGTAAACTTCTGTTTCATGGTAGATATGATAGTTCCTATAGAATGTTATCTCCAGGTTTCCTTTATAATATGATACATTGCCAAAAATTCTTCATCCGTCATCTTTACTTTTATAAAATGCACATCATTGTGCTTCCATTTATATCATACAGATGTGAATTCGCTCTCATCATAACGTCTTAGCTGAAAGGTTATGAGAATTTGACAATTTATTATAAAATACAGTTTGTGAGGTAGATTCGAAGTATTCTGACTGTCTTACTAGTTTTCCTAGTATGAGAACATAATACCTATTGATGAATAGTTTATTCAACAGCAAAAATGAATAAGGAATTATCTTGTCAGTATTAATAACACCAATTCAAAGTAAGCTACAAAGTTACCCATCAATTTCATCTCACTATTATAAATCTCTTCGAGTTATATATCTATTCTAATAATAATAATTATCATTATTTTATTCATGTATGTCAATAATATTGAACTGAGGATTTTCATCATCAAATTCACCCTTTGAAGTAACCTTTCATGCACAGAGTTTGAATTAACACCTACCTGATCAATCATAAAGGATGTCTCACATCGATTTTATCAATCAATGAGAAAATAAATAAATTTCAATTCAATATAATTATTATTGTAAAAGTTTCTATATGTTCTCAGGAAGGAATAATTTGGAATTTGTTTCTCAATCATCTCCCAGCTTGAAATTTTTGTAGCAGCCCTTGTTTTTTGTTCGAAGAGAGGTTTTGAAAGCCAGTCCTTGATGACAATTCAACAACAAAACATGTAACTTTCTACTAATGTCCAGTATCTCTGAACAATTCATCCCGAATTTAAAAAGGCGTTAAATCAACAAACGAACTCTCTTGTGCATTCGAGCTTTGAGCGTTTCTGTTTTTGATTTCAATGGTCTAGTGAGGAATTTATCTGGAGGTCATTCAACAGAGATGCCTCAGTATTGAAATTTGTTTCAGACTACAGAGTGTGTAGTTCTTCTTACTGACTCAAGCTACGAACTACAAATTGACATTTCCCACCAGGTACTCTTCAAAACAAATAATACTACAGTGTTGAAGTCAAAAACTCACGCGGTCCTCTCTGACAGGAAAAGGGTTGAAAGGACGAAAGTTGGGATCTCCATGTGAATAGCGGAAATAATCTGACTTTTGTCATTCTTCTATCGATATATTAATTTTATATTTATGTTTGGTGAATATATATTTGAATTATTATCTATTGGATATTTCTCTGGGCTCATTTATATCCCCTGGAGGCAGGGGCTTGATTCCCCCCAGTCGGGGTGGATATCTTTTAGCGGGCAAGTGCTGAAGGGAAGGGTATCCTCGATACCACTCGAGAATTTGGATGATCTAGATAAGCTAAACGTTACACATAGACAGACAATGTGAATGTTGAATCCGTCAAAGATGCAAGTGTTAAAAATAGATTTGAGCCATTCTAATTGTGATGCTATTGGACACATCTAGCCTACACTATTCCATCAATACTAATAAAAGAAGTAACCTTCAAACAATAATTTATTAATTTACTGATAAAAGTGGAATTCCTATTCTGAAAGTTGAAGAATTTATCCTTTTCTTGTCTAATTCGAAATATAATAGAGCTTGCGTGAGAATCATTTTTATCTGACCTATAGTTATTTTTCAATTGATGATTATGTTCGTCAATGTAGAGACATTTCGAGCAGAATACATGAAATTTTTGACATGCTGGAAACTTGTTTGTTTCGGAAGATAAGTGGGTGGTGAAAACGAGAAAGTTTCTCGGAAATATTTGAAATTATTTTTTCAATTGTCAAGAGTAGTCGGAAGATCGTATATTTTGGTGTCCAAGGAATTTTTCTTTTCTACTCGAAATGTCTCGACATTGACGAACATAACCATCAATTAAAAATAAGTATAGGTCGAATAGAAATGATCCAGACACCAATAGAAAGGAGACATTCTCCCTGTTAATTTGATATTGAATTATTACGCATTACGACGCCCAATGGTTCTGAAAGAAGTAATATCCAAAAGAAAAACAAATCTTTGTGATGTTTCCAATTTTATCATGAAAGTTGAATTTCCTTAAAATCCTTCAACCCTGAAACTTTTTTAGCACTACTAGGATATCGGGGATGATATTCTACATCCAATTCTGACATTGAATTTGAAATTTGAGAAAGTTGCAATTTCACACGAATTGGCACCCTGTAATTTCTTCGGATGGAAGGCCAAGTCTCAACTTATTTTACACAGATTATAAGTTCTAGACTTTAAAAAGCTGCAGTCAGAAAATTGGCTTTCCAAAACTCATAGTCGTAGACAACATTTGAATCAGATTTCGAGGAACTAGAAATTAAACACAAAATAAAATAAAGAGAAAATAGTGTAAAGCTTCAGCTATTTTTAATTATTTTAGAATGTTTAATTTCGCCAAGGAAAAACGTTTCAAATATTATAGAAATGACAAAATAAAGATTATCATGAAAACTGTCCTGTTTCGGAAAGCAAATTTTCTGACTCCATCTGTCTAGCTAAGTCTAGAACTTAGCTACATCCCGAGCTAGGAAACTGGCCTCAAGAAATCACAATAATCTATATGAATGAAAATCGAGCCTCAAATTTCGACATTCAATACTGTTTTATATGTGCACCGAATTTGTTGATTTTTTCAGTTGTGTTCGTTATGTTCAGGACAAGGTTTATGGCCTATGAAATTTATAGTCCGACCTCAGGACGCTCTCCTACGGTGAGAGGATTTGTGAGCTGGCAACACACGAAAATAAAAATCAGCTGTTATAATGAGTCCGTATCACAGAGACAAGTTCCCACAGAGACAAGGTGAGTCTCACAGAGACAAGGTGAGTCTCACAGAGACAAGGTGAGTCTCACAGAGACAAGGTCAGTCTCACCGGAACAAGTAGTGTCACTGGAACAAGAAGAGGGGTAGAGTCCCATTCGAACAAGTGGAGTGTCACAGAGACAAGGTCAGTCTCACAGGAACAAGGTTGGTGTGGTGTGTTGCCTACACATGAAGATGAAGGCATTCCAGTCGCTCTAATAAATTGGATGTCATCTGTTTTTTAATTTATATTATATATATTAATAAATATATATATATATAATATATACATATATATATTATGGTGACATGAATAGAATAGAATGACTGCCTTTATTTTTCTTAGAGACCAAAGTTAGGGCGCAGTCGACCCTCTCTTACACTCAACTCTCTATCAAGTATTATAACAATACAAAAAAATAATACAAATAATAGGATTAAAAACAAACAATAAATAAGTTATCCACTTATTAAAATAATAACAAATTTCAAATTATTGAAAAGAAAGGGAAAAAAATGACATTGAAAATAATACATAACAATGCTGAATAATAGTATTTTCTGATACTTCATCAGTTTAGTAAAAAATAAGACACTACAGAATACAATACAGTAGGCCTACATAGCAACTGAAGTGTTTGCTATACATTTCATTTCCTACTTATTATCACTATATGTAAATCTCGAAGTGGATAAGTAAAATACATTATGATTTATTTTAATAGTAAAATAGAATTTTCCTTCAATCAACAGACAACGCTCCTTCAATCCACGTGACATACATATATAAATATATAATTTACATATGTAAATAATGTGGTGACATCATTTGATGCCAGCTTTAAACGTTTCTCCTGTGGAGAAAAAATGATGAATTTAGTGGACAGTTCAGTGTATCCTAGACATTTAGATTCAAATCTACATAGCAATTGATTCACCTTTTCATCCAGAATATTTGTGGTCTCTTTAAATTTCGATTTATTGACCGAGCGAAGTGAGTTCTAAGATTCAAGTCGACGGCTTTGATTTCTCTTTATGTTTATATGCTCCGCAATTACAGCGAAACGCAGCAATAGATTACCATGAAATTTGACAGGTATATTTCTTTTTAAATTGTACCTCGACGTATATACAAGGTTTTTTGGAAATTTTGCATTTTAAGGTCAATACAATGGGTAAAGTCTCTTTCAAACGCCAATATTACAGTAAAAATCAGAATAGAATCATCCATGATAATTCAGCTGTTGAGTGGATTTTTAATTGCATGCAATAGCGCATGCAATTAATATATAAATGTAACTTAGTAAAAAATCAGCTGTCGTGTTGACTATTCATTGCATGCAATTAATAATAACGGAAAGAAAACATAGTATTTTCTGTCGACCTTTATCTGCTTTCAACTCGGGCTGACCTGTTGCCAGTGTGTTGAAGGAGATAAGCTTTTGATGTTAGCATATTTTTGATACACTGACCCCAACAGCCATTAGCCGTTTTCACACCGACATCTTGCCGACACAACATACAAACAGGATTTACTCTTATGGACAGTATGAGACGAGGCTGTGTTCTATAACTGCGCGAGGTCTACTGTTCATAGAACTACTAGTCCAGGATTAAAATGTCGTTTTACAAAAATCATCAAATATTTGATAATTCAATACAATGATACATGTACAAATGTAAAGCTGACTAGCACCGAGGTGGAATCAATTTAATCTTAAATAATTTGAAATATTTTTCAAGTTGCTAGGCTTCATTTATTCATTGAACACCTATTTTATCATTATGGGTTATCAGAACCTATTAGAATTATGTAGATTGCCTTTAATGAATAAATTGATTTCCATGTAAATGTATTTCTACCAAACTCCAAAATAACTATTTAAATGTGACTTTCAATTGTTCAGGTTAAGGCCAAATTTTGATACTGCAGTATGGGCGTATTCACGCCGATCCATTTCATCTAGAAATACCATCATCTAAATATTTTGGTAACAATAAAGTGTGCGCAGAAAATCTCACTGGCACTGACTGTACAACTATGAGATTAAGTCAAGACTAGACAAGGTCTAAGATTCAAGTCGACGGTTTTGCATTTCTCTTTATGTTTAAATATTTTTATGTTCCGCATATACGGCGAAACGGGGCAATAGATTTCAATGAAATTCAACTGGTATGTTACTCTTTAAATTGTGCGTCAACGTATCTATTCTAACTCAAGGACTCTAGGACTCTCTGTTGTGAGGCCAGGTGACATATTCTCGAGTGACGTTTTCATGTGAAAATTTAGATTTTTCTCCCCTCACAGGGTTTCACCTTGGGCTTTATTGGTTAAAAGAAATTGTGTATCATTTTGTTTTTATATGAATGTAAATAATGTGTGTGTATGTTGAACAAAATTTGAATAACCAAGATTGATATCCAGTTCTTCGAACTGAAAATAGATGCAGACGTGGATAACAAAAAAATTAGACATACAGTACTCCTCATATGCCACAGTTTCACAATTCCGTAGACAAGGTTAGAATAAATCAATAGAACAGTTAATTTCAATTTTGAAATTTTGCATTTCAAGGATAAAACAAAAGGAGAAAGAGTCTCTTTCAAACGCCAGTATTATCGTAAAAATCAGACTATAGAATTATTCATCAAAAATCAGCTGTCGAGTGGATTATTAATTGCATGAAATGACGCATGCAATTAATATCCCAATGTAATTTGGTAAAAAATCAGCTGTCGTGTGAACTATTGCAAGCGATGAGTCATGCAATATTGATAACTCAAAGTAGGTAGCTTATTATTTTCTCCCGACTTTTCTCTGCTTTCAACTTGGTAAGTAGGTACTTCAACTCGGTATGATTGTAGCTGTTTACAACAAATTATCAGCATTCTAATGATAATAATTATACTTAATATCAGTAATTATTGACGATACATTCCAAACAGTCATTAGTGGCTTACACACCGATATTTCGCCGACACGTCATAACAGCACATAATTCACCCTGATGGAGGCTGTGGTTTTTAACTGCGCGAGGTCTACTGTTCACAGAACTACTAGTTATTTTTCCAACTGAATAGGTCAACAAATTCTATTGGGATACATCAAAGGAAATTGCAAGGTACTGCATTGTGATAAAGTCACGTTCGGCAGACGCCAGTGTGTTTTTTCGATGAAAATGGAAAAAGATGCATCAGAAGCTCTGACATCCAATTATTTAATATTTTACCTGATTTCATGAAGAGTATGATTGAACGCAACTTTAGATCTCAATTAAAGATAGATTTCTCTAAGAGTGCTTTTTACTCAAAGGAAGAGTACATTCAACATTACTCCATATGAATGGTATTATGCTTTCTTTCCCTGTGTCTTGTGTATTTGTTACTGTGGGCTGTGTCTTTTTTGTTCGACCATTTAGATTTTTTGACAAGTTCCAGATCCCCCTGATTTAGGTGGGCAGTCAATGCCATTTAATCTATCTATTTATCTATGCATGTAACTGGTTCATAAATATGAAACATGAAACACTTCTATGTAATGCACTTACCAAATGCAGTCCCAAAATAAGCACTACCAAATGCACTCCCAACTGGACAGTTGGGTTAAGCAAGCTTGAAGCTAGTTGAAGACACTCCCCTACACTTATGGAGGCTTATAACATTAATCCATTGTACCTTGTTGTCCAATATTGTTTTTTCTCTCAGTAATTAAACAAAGTAAAATAATTTTTCTCTCCACAGATGCAAATACAAGAAAAAAGTGGAACAATACGATGTATGAGCTTGAATACAAAGAGAAATCGTTAATACTATATTTATATACCGACACTTTAATAGTGTACTTCCACAGAAATACTATCTTAAACCAGAACCACGTCTGCAAAGAAAATTACTTGTAAATAGGCTACGATAGGATATGGTTGACGGGATCAATTCTACTTACTTATTATAATATTTACTATTCACTCTATAGTATTCAATTATCATGGGAATTGATTACACAAAAAATATAAGTACAAATTTCAATTTTATTATTATCCTTATTAGCTTATGGCTTTGAAGGGCGAGGAGACCCAAGGATTGGTCGCTGGAGGTCACTCGATAAAAAAATCCATCGTCAATATGGTATAATGTAGTATTGTGGAGCGTTACGATTTCCTTGACCAATTTCATGTCGACTGAATGTGTTTTTTCAACTATTGAACTCGCAACGCAAAGGCACAGGTAGCATCCTCGTAGAGGGGAGGCAAACAATACTAACTAAGAATCTATTTTTTCCAGGAAGGGTATAATATGGAAAACACATGTTAAATATTTCCTGCCGCCAAAGTGCAGTACTTTATACCTGGCACTAGAATTTTTAGAAATAGAAGCATTTGGTTAACTTTGGTTTCATGCTTCAGTTAACATAGTCTATTAGCAGGGTAGTTCTACATGAGGACACCACTGATGGGTAATTGACCGGGCTTTCTAGAAGAACCTAACGGGAACCATTCGACTTGTTTCATGGAAGCTACTGGATGAGTATTTATAGTTCTATAAAGCAAGGCCTTTTGATTCTAATAAACGAGACGTCAGTCTGCAGATTGTTGTTATGGAATGTAGAAAACTTCTTTCACCACCGTTAGACAATAAATGCTGTTTCAAAAGATTGAAAAGATAGAGAAATGCCGCTTCCAAAATCTAATGGTTTTAGTACTATATATATATATATATATATATATATATATATATATATATATATATATATATATATATACAGGGTGATTCTTAATTATGGTAAAATAATTTAATACGTGATATTAGAGGTAAAAATAAGAGAAAAAAGTTCTTATAAGCATATATCCATAAATGCTTCATTAGCGAGCTATACAGAGTGAAAGATTTCGCCCGGAATTCAGTTCCTCTGGTGAAATACACCGATGCTGAATTGTTTGGGGACTAGTTCTTGGAAAACTTATGCTGGATTCATATGGAAAAATATCTGAAAAATTGAATAAAACTAGTCTGGAAGCTGTTATGTGAGTAGTTTTTGAGAAAAAAGTTGAAATATGCAAAAAATCCAAGTAGAAAAACTCAGAATTCTACGTTTGATGCCTAATAACTTTCTTTAATGACCAGTAAACAGATAATTTTTCGCAATAAAAATTGTAGATAATTTAATTCTGGAGAGGATCATGTAAGCTGTATAAACTGGATTTGAATAGAGGTTGAATAAAATGTATTATTATGTAGTACATTACACCACAAAAATTTACTGTTTTATGAGGAGAGAACTAATAACTCATAGGTTGTAGCTGATTGCAAATAAAATATTCTGTTTTTTATGAAAAGTTTGATTCTTATATGAAAGTAACATATCTAAATGACATTTAACTTATACCAAAAGACTAAAGATGATGTTCAAAGTGACTTCCGTTGTTCTGAATGTTCTGAATGAAAAAAATCCAAAGGGTTTAAGTCAAGTGACCTAGCTGGCCATGGTACTGGCCCACCTCGGCCTATCCATTGGTTTGGAAAGCTGTGATTCAGGTGTTCACAAACAGCAACACTGAAGTGTGCTGGAGCTCCATCATGCATAAACCAAATGTTTTGGCGCAACTGAAGAGGTACATCCTCAAGTAAGATAAATAGCTCCTCTCTCAAAAAGTTAAAGTAGATTATGCAATTGAGCCTGGGAGGAAGCTCGAACAGAAGTAGATGATCTCCTATGATTCCTGCCCAAATGTTTACTGAAAACTGATGTTGTGGACGATTGGGATTGATGGCATGAGGATTCTCATCTGCCCAAATATGTTGGTTGTGGACGTTGAAAGCTGTTCTTGTAAAGTGTGTCTTGTCGGTGAATAAAACGGTTGTTAGAAAGTTTGGGTTAACAAGTTTCTAAAAATCATCGGCAAAATCTTCAAAATCTTCATGCAAAAAATTCAAGTAAAAAACACAGACTTCTACGTTTTAAGCCCAATAACTCTCTTTATGACCAGTATACAAATAGTTTTTCGCAATAAAAATTGTAGAGAATTTAATTCTGAAAAGAATGATGTAAACTGTGTGAACTAAATTTGAATAAAAGTTGGATAAAATGTATTCTTATGTAGTACATTGCACCACAAAAATTTGCTGTTTTGTGAGGAGAGAACTAATAACTCATAAGTTGTAGCTGTTGCAAATAAAATATTCGGCTTTTATGAAAAGGTTTTCTTACATGAAAGTAGCATATCCAAATGACATTAAACTTATACCAAAAGACTAGTAGATTATGCCATTAAGCCTGGGAGTAAGCTCGAACAGAAGTAGATGATCTCCTATGATTCCTGCCCAAATGTTTACTGAAAACTGATGTTGTGGAAGATTGGGATTGATTGCATGAGGATTCTCGGCTGCCGAAATATGTTGGTTGTGGACGTTAACGATAGCTGTTTTTGTAAAGTGTGCCTCATTGGTAAATAAAACGGTTGTTAAAGAGTTTGGGTAAACAGGTTCTACTAAAAACCATCGGCAAATACCAGCACGGGGAATACAGTCTCGTGGCAATAGAGTATGAACTTCCTGGAGGTGGTATGGATGTAATTGTTGCTCTTTTAGTATCCTCCAAATAATAGATTGATTGACATTAAACTGCACTGACAATTCTCTCGTGTTCTTCTCGGGATGTTCATAAATTTCATTAAGAATTTGTTCTTCTAACTCAACAGTCTTAGTATATCGGGGTCTGCCTGCATAAATGTGCTCTTTGGATATCAAAGAATCTGTCTCAGACAGACGTTGATGAATAGTGGCAAAATCTTGAACTTGGACATACTCGGTTAGGAAAGTTCTCTTGATACAAACGTCTTGCTTCAGTACTATTACAGTAGTGTCCCATTCCATACATTAAATGCATGTCAGCTAATTCGGAGTATGAATAATGTCTGAAATTACCTGCCATTTTTTAAAAAGTTAACACTTAACACAAAAGCAAAGTGAAATGGTTACAAATAACTGGTTAATAGGTTAAACAAAAAACACAGCGCAGCTACAGTAGGCCTAACTTACAGTTTGTTTTTTTGTTCAACAGAGATGCTAAAATATTTCTGGAAATAATTTTCAGCTGGTAATTTCTTTTGAATATTTTTTCATTTGAAACAAAATAAATCATCTGTTTGGCACAGCTGTTCTTAAAATCAATGTTCTATTTGCAATCAGCTACAACCTATGTTCTATTAGTTCTCTCCTCATAAAACAGCAAATTTTGTGGTGTAATGTACTACATAAGAATACATTTCATCCAACTTTTATTCAAATTTAGTTCACACAGCTTACATAATTTTCTTCAGAATTAAATTCTCTACAATTTTTATTGCAAAAATTATTTGTTTACTGGTCATTAAAGAAAGTTATTGGGCATCAAACGTAGAAGTCTGTGTTTTCCTACTTAGATTTTTTGCATATTTCAACTTTTTTCTCAAAAACTACTCACACTACAGCTTCCAGACTAGTTTTATTCAATTTTTCAGATATTTTTCCATATTAATCCAGCATAAGTTTTTCAAAAACTAGTCCCCGAACAATTCAGCATCGGTGTATTTCACCAGAGGAACTGAACTCCGGGCGAAATCTTTCACCCTGTATAGCTCGCTAATGAAGCGTTTATGGATATATGTTTATAAGATGTTTTTTTCTTATTTTCACCTCTACTATCACGTATTAAATTATTCCACTATAATTATGAATCATCCTGTATATATATATATATATAATATATATATATATATATATATATATTATATATATATATATATATATATATATATATATATATATATATATATATATATTATATATATATATATCGGTAGAGCATGAATAACAAAATATATAACCCTTATTGTGGTTCTCAGGATAATAATAATACCAATTTCTTAGTGGCTCGCCCAGGAGCTCCCGCAGTTCTCTGCTCTGGCCGGTTACTGACGTCGGCTGCTCCAACAGTTCACAATTTCTGTGACTGATTTGTCGAATTCCGCAAATACAGATGCGAGAATTTGCGCTGCTACAACTTAATGCTATAATTTTGGGATTCTTCAAATCGTATTTAATGATACTGGATAATTTATAAGAATCTCTGGAACGAATTATTTCCAAAGATTTGATAATCAATGCTGTATATTGCTGTCTAAACCAACTTATTCGGTGAAGAATATAGTCAGATGGTAATCTTATTAATATTTCAATACTGGTAACTGAATAGATTATAACGAGATTGGTCATGCATGGAGATAGGGAAACAAATAAAGGATACACCATAAAAATTGATACAAATATATTACACAAATATCAACGAATAAATAAATATATATAGAGCAACAAGTAGAAGAGTAGAAATAAGAACAAATATATAAATCAAAAAATATCACAGATTAGCTCACTTATTAGGTTTTTGCTTTTAGCACGAAAAATTACCATGTGCTTCTCGAATCATCAATCATATGCATTTAGATTATGCAGCTCAGTTATCGACTTGCTGTTGCTTTTCGAATAAAATCTCATATAGGCTACCTTCTTTCCAAATTAATATCAATAATAAATTGATAAATTATATAACTCAAATATATAATTATATATATCTCAGGGCTAAAGGTTCGGCCTCTGATGGAAATTAGATAAATCAATTCACCCAGTGAATGTGAGCTTCATTTATATATCTATAATCTACTGATAAAATTGATGATCGAGTGAGCATATATATTATAACTTTCAATTCAAATATTTATTTCATCTGTGCATACTTAGACATGTAAATCTGGTATATAGTTCCTGATTAGAAAAATAGTTTTTTGTATGTCTCAAGACTTGCGCAAGTTTGATATTAATTTTAATATTTGTATAACCTTTCAACGAGCTAGCTTTTTAAATCTTGTTTCACTTTGAAGCACTGAGGGCGCCCTAGATTCCTTGTTAACTATCACTCAAGTGCCGAAATTCACAAGATGATGATGGCGATCCGAATTTCCCATCATCTTGGGTTTTCTGGTGGCCGAAGTCGTCCTCTCCAAGGAAATAAATAAATATCTGTATGACTCAATACGGCCTCACTGAGTCTTATGAAAATTATTTATTGAGTTTAAACTTAAATCTTTCAAACTTACAATTTAACAAAAAAGGGACTTGTGCTCTATAAATTCAGTGGTGTTCCATGGTGACATCTGGCAAGCAAGTGGGCTGATCTACCCCTATTCTCCACAATCATACTTCCATATTCCAAATTTGCATATTATTCAAATATTCCACTACTACGCCATTATATAATCAAATAGTCTGTGCCAATCTGCTAGGCTATTACCCATATCTTATGTGTTATATTTTATAATTACTCAGATTACATCCAATACATGAACTGAGTAGCGATAACTTACAAATTTTTATCATTTATATAAATACTGATGGTTATTTTTGAATCGGTTCATTATTACCGCCCATCAGCCACTGTAATTTGATTCGCTCATCTAAAAATTACAAATGTATTCATGCGCCTGATAGAATATTGATACTTCCTTAATATTTTTATGTATTTTACATATTTTGTACAATAATTTTCTAAACAATAATTTTTTTTGGGTTTATTAAGTTGTTTTTCCATTTACAATAACATGCCATGTGGTTACCAAATCCTCTGGTTGAATGCTATTTGTTTACAACGAAAATTTGCCAAGGTGTCTGGCTAAATTTCGAATCATATGGCTTGATCAATTATCAAGTTGCCGACCAGTAAGTATTATAGCCTAACCTCAAAATTCCATTATTTTATATAATTCAATAAATAGCAAATAAAATTCTTTCTATTTGGCTGTTCAAATTGTAGCCAGTATACCCGTTATTATCTAATCTCTCACTTGTTGATATTGCACCCGGCAATAACAGAGCAGCTGTTTGCTAAAGACCTATAGAATATTTTCTTCAGCAATTTTGCTTGCTATTCAAGATAATTTGTTACAATATATATATAATATATCGTGCTAAAATACCCCAATGGGGGCCTTCAATTTCAAGTATGAGCTAAAATTGGGAAGGCATAGGCATTGAAGGTCTATATCTCTTTATGGTCTTTGGTTGTGACATGTTTATGTGAACATCCTTTTGGGGTTACATGTGCCCAGCTGGCAGTCTGTCGGTAGAGCATATGGGGTAAAAGAAAGGAGCCAAGCCACCAAAAGCAATGGATGAACAGGTAGAAGTTCCAGTGACCCTTCAGTGGTCGCCTATTGTTAATGAGTTTTGACATTTTCTTGGTCTATTGTTAAGGATTCCACTCCCTAGAATGAATTGGTGGCCCAGTCTGATTACTTGAAGGCATTTTCAGCTGTAAACCAGTGGTAGCATTCATTGATGGGATAAACACACACGTTAATCTCGATTATAAGTACAAATCTAGTCAAACTAGGAATGTATTATTTTTATTTTTCATATAGATATTTTAAGAAGACTTGTGCCACGAACACACGCCGTACGCTTTCCATAAGCTGATACCATAATTATCATACTATATATTATTTAATTATTTGGTAATATTATATTCTTACAAATAAATATCATCAGCTAATGAATAGCGCACGTGGTGCATAACCACGAATTGTATGTAACTTAAGTTAGTTTGTATACAACTTGTGAGCAAGTTGAGTTTCATAGAAATGAACCATTAGAAATAATTGAATAACAAGTACTTCAAAACTGATCTAGAATCAATAATAAAGTGAGAATACAAGTAACAGGTAAGGTATAAAGTGATAGATGAGTCCCTACCAGCTAAAACTACCTTCAAGAAAGCAGATGGGGCCACTCCGGCCACTAATAAGGGTGATGAAGTGGATTCAGAGGACAATAGAGTGTGATTGTCGAGAGTTGCAGGATGAACTTTTTTTGAACAATAGCCCAGTGTACAGGTAGCGGGGCCCCGTCTCCTTTCTTTAACCCGAGCATGTGAGTTTTGAATATTTTTGATATTTATGCGCCTGCTGAAATAAAAATACCATATGGTTCTTATCAGCTCTTCGAGGAGCCTATGCCAAATTCTGCTATTAATCGCTGCAAACTGCAGCTGCTCAATCTGCTGCGGCAATCTTTACCGTTGCATTGACTGACTCCACAATTATAGATGTTGAAGAAGTAGATAAATTTAAGGATATCAAAATATTGCACAAGACAATATGGTACTGACATCAATCCAAATCGCTACCATATTACAAAAGGGGTCAGCAGTGTGAGACATTACCATGTGTCATCAATGACGGTATTTTGATTAGAATTCCTTATACTTTCTGTGACTTGTAGTACTGCTTCAACTTTAATATATGACCCTGTATTTCAGTCAGTTGATTTCAGTGATTATGTTGAACTATTTAAATAAATCATGAGAATGTATTATTTCTGAAGATTTAATGATCAATACTGTATATGCTGATTTATCCAACTCATTTGGTAAAGAATATAGCTGGTTGATAATTTTATTGATTTGTCAATAATAATAATAATGAAAAATACTAGTACAAGATTGGTCATGCATGAAGACAGGATTAAAAATGAAAGATACACCATTCAATCAATGAATATATAATAACAATGAAATCAATGAGTAAAAAATAAAATATGGAACAATAAATATAAAAACAATATGAGAAAATATGTAAGAAAAATATCACTGATGGCTCAATTAGAACTCTTATTAGATCTGCTCAATAGCATCAACTAATAATTTTCATAATTTTTCTATCAGCATATTTCTATAGCTCAATCATTCGACTCGCTTCTGCTTATTGAATAAGAGTTTTATAATTCAGTATTCCAATAACATTGAAGATTTTAAATTTTAATTCTGAGGGTATGAGTTCGGCTGTCAGTGGAATTTAGATAATAAATTTATCTTATAAACTTTGAGCTTCTTACAATCAATATTATGATAATAATAGTGATATTTGAATATATTAACTGAGCATATCTAGTACTTTGAATAGTGATATATAATTAAATATCTTATCCTCATCAATGTTCTTAAATGACTTTTCCCTTAGTTATAACTATTTGCGCAATTAAGTTTAAATCAAGCTTGATCTTTAAGTAAGACATTCGACAAGCTAGCTTTATGAAATTTCCACTAATTCGTTGCACTGAGGGAACTCTAAGAATTTTTTTCTTTTTTCTGTAACTCACGTGCGTAGATTTTCCACAAATTCAAAGATGTGGCATGGATTCGCCTTGTGTGTCCTATGCCTTTTTCTTGTGGGCTGCTGCAATCCTCTCCAATGGGGATATTTAATTTAATAACTCATGTCATAGAGCGACTTGACTGAGTTAGGTTCATAACTTATTAGGAATTTTTAAGATTTAAACTTTGGTAATGAATAAAATTTATTTATATAAGGGATTCAGTTGATCTTCCCTTTTTCATTTTCGACGATACTTCCTATTTCTAAATTTACATAAAATTTGAATATCTTCTCCTATTGGTGGATTTCAATAAATCCGCGATGACACAATTTAATACTGTCAAATAGTCCACAATACAAGAGCATATTAGGAGGTTATACATGAATATATTTGAACTTAAATTTTATTTTATGCTAGTTATAGATTCTCATGCACTCAACAATAATTATACATTTTTATAATTTCAAAAAAGATCGTGGTGACTTTTGAAATAATAATTTTTAGCGCCTAACAAATGCTACTGAGTTCTGATTGGTACATCACCAGATTTTTGTACTAATGTGCTACTGTGTTAGTGCGCCTAATAAAACTAGATCTTACTCCCCTTTTATTTTTATTATGTTTTCATGATTTTTATTCGCTCACATATTATATACAATAAATATTTATATTTGCTTTTCAAACCTTTATGTCTCATATTTTGCATGCTATAATCTACAAAACCCTTTTGTCCTCGTTTTAACGAATGCTACCTACTTGCAATTATTTTGCTAGAAAGTATCTGATTGAATTGCAGATGTTCAGCTTGACTGTTATTGATATAGCCGACAAGCGTTATTTACAAAGAACCTAACCTCAAATACAATATTATTAATTTATTAAATAATTGAAAAATGATTTCCATTCCAAATTGTTATCAATAATCTTAGCCTTTCTATTCCTTATCGTCTTATCTTTATCGTCGACTGATAATACCATTAGTGATAGACATTTTTGTTTTTTTTCTGAATGAGACCTAATAATCCATTTCAATTAATGAATTTTTACTGGTACCAAAATGTACCGTTAGAAGGTTCACTCACGTTCTAATGTACATCTCTGCTCGAGTTGACTACTCGTGTCGTTGAGTTTCACAATGGAGCCAATCAGACCGACTCCTATCTCATGTTTTTCATTCATTTGTACTGATCATGGGCTACTACGTCCAATGGGGAAAACAAGTGAGAAATGTTGACAGTCCATCTTACATTTCCAACAAAGGGTTTTGATACTGGGATTCGATGAAAACAACCATCAAAGGGAAGATAAGAATCCGTACGTGATCTTCAGGTTCGAATGAAGATCGAATCCAAGCATAGTCCACGTGCTTTTTGAAAGAATATTCCCTTTGATGAAGACTTATGACGTGGTCGAACTCCAACCAAATCTTGTCGACTAAAAAAAATGTCTCTAATAAATAACAAAACAAGTGTAGTTTCTCGTTGCTCGCATATCACAAGTGTATGAATCTAGAAAAAAGTTTAATCATGACTGGAAACTTCAAAATTCTTGAAGAGGAAATTATGAATAATGAAATTCGAGGTGGAATTCATATTACGAAGAGCTGCTTACTCATGAGTATTATTAAACATATTTAAGACACCCATCATTCATTTCGTTGGACGGTATGAGTATTTCGGCTTTACAAAGGTGAATTTCCATTAAAAGGCCAGATTATTATTTAGACTAATCTATTCTTATATTAGGCCAATGCTTGCTTCCATTGAAAGCTTTTAGATGAATGGGAGGGACGAAGCAATAATAAAGAAAAATATATACGCTGAAGATAATAATCATTAATAAACTTCACTTACATTGAGAAACCAGTAGAGGAATGGATTATAAGTTTATAAGTCCAATGTCTTATCAGTTTAGTATGATAAGTTTATTGTGATAATGGGGAATGAGTTCCAAGTAAAAGATAATCGTTAATACAAGACTTGATACATAAAGAGTTGCATGGACGGAAGATGAATTAACATAAAACTATCAATAAATAAACTATATAAACTGTAGAAGTCATGTGGTAAAGTCTCTCCATGAGCATTCAATGACTATAGCTTTCCACATGCTCTACTTTTTTCGTCACTTTTTTCAAAAAGGTTTGATATTTCTAATCAGATCATAATATTATCAAGATGATATTATGAATACAAAAGGATATAACGCAGGATGACAATAAATTAACCTGAAACGATAACTTTGCACTATTCTCAAATCAGAGGCTACACGGTTTGAAAAAAAATCATGAATTGGAAGTGTTAAGTTATTGAATATGCTTCTCACTCCGAAGATTGATCAGTGGAATGAAAATTTGAAAGAATAGCATTGTATTTGAACACGCTTCTGGATGTTTATAGAATAGAATCAAAGAGAATACAAGTGTATATTGTAGTATGTTATATTTTCTTATTTTTCTGGGTTGAGATTTGTTGATCACACGAACGTTCTCAAGTAATTTTTCAAATGTTGAACGTATAATCATCAATCTCTGCTGTCGAGCTTGATCGGTCTTTGAGAAGTTGACGTAATGTTGGAAACGGCGACTTTCGATTGTGATGGTTGCGTTCACATCGGATTTTGCCACTGCCATGAAAGCAACCACAAAGGCCATTCGCTATTCGGCCATTAGAGCAACACTGGCATTCACTTAACACTCTCAACTGGTTTTTGTGCCCCATGCTGATAAGGATTAGCAGCGTCCGTTGCTCTCGCCTCTTTGTGACTCCACCAAAGTGACGTTCATTAGATGCTTGTATTTTGTTTCTGTTCATAAAGTGATGCCTGCCTCAACCTCTATTATCTCTGTATCATTTGAAAGGTTCATTCATGAATATTCATATCTCACTAAACCAGAACACATTTTGCTGATTGCCAAAGCAAAGCTGTAAACAATAGCTCTCAAAGCTTGACAGTTTATAGTATAAGTTTAAAGTATAAATTTTGTGAATATTGATAGTTTATAGAAAATTGTCTATGAATATTGGCAGTTCATAATTATTTTTAACATTGGATCAATAAAAATGTACCCTCTGATGATAATTGAATTGGATAAAGAACCTTGTATAATAATATTATTACGGTTACAGAACATCTATTCGGATTGATCATCAGGATCAATATACTCAGAAGCTGAGTAGTTTCGGATATTCTACTCTTGTTGTGCTAACTAGAGAATTAAGAATGATATGAGAAATATACAAGTCTTCATTGATGATGAACAGTTCAATAGTGTTATCAAGTTTCTGAGAGACAACAAAAACAAAATATTCACTGATAAATATCGAATGAATAATAGTACTGTTCTCAAATTCAGACAACATAGCCAGAAATTATCATAACACAGTCACAATTATTACTGTCTTCTATTGAGAAAGGAAAAGTTAGTGGGGACCAAGGTATTTGAAAAGTCTAGTTCAATCTTGAAGGGTGGCTCTTTTTCCTCTTGCTCATAGGTTGAGGAAATTGGCCTCAATGTAAGTTATCAATAGTAGACCTCCATAAGTATCACCCAAGTGAATAAACAAATATAATAAACTAGTGTTCATGTAAGGAAAACTTACACAACGATATCAATTCAAAATATCAATAAGGAACAACAGATTAATGGCGTTATCTTGCTTTAGGACAAGAATCACAAAATATTTTGGATTTCAGAATTGAATGACATTTTGATGAGAAAAATGGAAATGAGCTCACATTGTAAAAATGAATTCCATTTTATACCATACTCGATTATCAAGAATTTAGTAACCTTCTTCTTTGAATTTAGTAGAATTTTCTCCAATATTCATACTTCTAAAAACTAGAATACGCTTGTGTCTAGAAAACTCCATTATGTCAGCACTACCTAGCTGTAATCCTCTCTCAAGAAGTCAAACTCAAAATCAATTTCATACATTACATTTATTCTATTATAAGAAAACTTTGAACCATTATAGGCTATCGAGGAGCTTATGAGCAGAATTACAAAACTCTTATCTTTCATTTTTTACCTGTTGTGTGCTGTTCTATGCCAGCCTGAGGCCCCCAAATCATTAATTAGCTTTGCTGTTACAATAATATTGATTAGCTCTGCTGTGAATAGATTGTGAATAGAACCGATATTCCACTATTCGATGGAGATCGTCAATAAACCAGAATAAAGGTGAACTTTAACCATTATGTGACGTTTGTTCAATAGATTATGATTCAGCAATTTTGTTCTGTCAACACAATCTTTACAGAAATTTTTGTCATAATCGTTCATTATATTTTTCACACATGCAATAAAGTTCGTTCAATCACTTGATTTGGTATCCTGGTAAAAAATAGAATATTTTTAATACTAGACTAGTATTTAATATAGTATTTAATACTATATTATGGCAAATACTATAAGTTACTCGTTGTTCATGCTTACAGAAATGAATTCAAGACAACTGACTTCTATTACAGAATAGTAGGGAGTAGAAGAATTATCATCACAATCTCTCGGTCGGCGTCTGCCATGAACTGTCACAAAATGATTTTTGTGACGGATGGAGAGCCGTCGTCCAGCGTAAAATTAGCGAAATTATTCTATTTTAGATTAGGAATAGGATCGACTGCCGGATATATTTTGTTAGATTTGTAGTTGTGTATATGCATCATCACCATCGCCGTCGACCCCTATAAATCATCAGCAACAGATTCATCATAACCAGAAATTTCCAGATCTTGTTTGCCACTCTGAGCGTTCTCGTATCTTGTATTACATTAGCAGCACCCGTATCATCAAAACAATAAGCGGCTACCGAGTCGGGTCGGTATCGTTCTTCATGTAATTTCTGGAATAGAAAGATACCTGGGCTGGAATACCGGCCTAATTTAGTGTAGTAATTAGTATCATTGTCATCATTAGCTGCACCCTTAACATCGGGAGTAGCTGAGTCAAACCCTGTCACATGACCAGTGGCGTGATCGTCTTTTCAGACTCCCATTGGTCGGCAATCTCTTTTCCCCCGTTTAAGTTAGCGACCCGGTGCTGCTTCAAGAAGACCTGGGAGAGAGGCAGTTGTTCGGTGGTTGAGCGTGAGATCGGGTCGCGAATCTCCTCTCCGACGACGTTCCCGATACTAATTATTATTCCATTTTGTGTTAACATAGAATATTGTAGGACGAGTTCCGGACAACTCGGAGTTAGAACTCCCTTGTGGGTTTTTCTTTCTTGTCAGCTATTTCTCCTAAATTCGTATCACTGGGGGTGAACGTGTTATCCTTGGTTTGAAACCTGTAAGGGATCTCAAGTTTGTGCTACAAATAGTTGAGTGGTAAATTTAGCTAGGCTCTTATAGCAGATTATTTTTGAGGGCTTAATTCTTAAGTCTCGACTCTGTCGCTTCACGACGTTTATGTTTAGTGCGGGAATTTGTTCGCTATTCTCCGTATTGTCATACACTCAGACACCCAGGTACATAGCTGAAGACTTTCACTTCTTGTGTGACATTGGTCGGGGTGATACACGGCATGGTTCCCATTTACTGGCTGTCCCAAGGTACAGCTTGAGGCTTGAGGACATCCTCGCCGAAGTTTCTAGACTGCGGCATCCTTTCTCTTTCTCTCTCTCAACTTTCCCTATTCTATAATCCTTCTAGCTCTCAGGTACAACTTGAGAACGTCCTTGTCGATTCCCCAGACTGCGGCATCCTTTCTCTCTCTCTCTCTCTTAACTTTCCCTATTCTATAATCCTTCTAGCTCTCAGGTACAGCTTGAGGAATTCCTCGCTGAAGTTTCTAGACTGCGGCATCCTTTCTCTTTCTCTCTCTGAACTTTCCCTATTCTAAAATCCTTCTTGCTCTCAGGTACAGCTTGAGAACGTCCTTGTTGAAGTCACAGACTGCAATGCTTCCTGCTCTCAGGTACAGCTTGAGAACGTCCTTGTTGAAGTCACAGACTGCAACGCTTCCTGCTCTCAGGTACAACTTGAGAACGTCCTTGTCGAAGTTCCCAGACTGCAACGCTTCCTGCTCTCAGGTACAGCTTGAGAACGTCCTTGTTGAAGTCACAGACTGCAACGCTTCCTGCTCTCAGGTACAACTTGAGAACGTCCTTGTCGAAGTTCCCAGACTGCGATGCTTCCTGCTCTCAGGTACAGCTTGAGAACGTCCTTGTTGAAGTCACAGACTGCAACGCTTCCTGCTCTCAGGTACAGCTTGAGAACGTCCTTGTTGAAGTCACAGACTGCAACGCTTCCTGCTCTCAGGTACAGCTTGAGAACGTCCTTGTTGAAGTCACAGACTGCAACGCTTCCTGCTCTCAGGTACAGCTTGAGAACGTCCTTGTTGAAGTCACCGACTGCAACGCTTCCTGCTCTCAGGTACAACTTGAGAATGTCCTTGTCGAAGTTCCCAGACTGCAACGCTTCCTGCTCTCAGGTACAGCTTGAGAACGTCCTTGTTGAAGTCACAGACTGCAACGCTTCCTGCTCTCAGGTACAACTTGAGAACGTCCTTGTCGAAGTTCCCAGACTGCGATGCTTCCTGCTCTCAGGTACAGCTTGAGAACGTCCTTGTTGAAGTCACAGACTGCAACGCTTCCTGCTCTCAGGTACAGCTTGAGAACGTCCTTGTTGAAGTCACAGACTGCAACGCTTCCTGATCTCAGGTACAGTTTGAGAACGTCCTTGTTGAAGTCACAGACTGCAACGCTTCCTGCTCTCAGGTACAGCTTGAGAACGTCCTTGTTGAAGTCACCGACTGCAACGCTTCCTGCTCTCAGGTACAACTTGAGAATGTCCTTGTCGAAGTTCCCAGACTGCAACGCTTCCTGCTCTCAGGTACAGCTTGAGAACGTCCTTGTTGAAGTCACAGACTGCAACGCTTCCTGCTCTCAGGTACAACTTGAGAACGTCCTTGTCGAAGTTCCCAGACTGCGATGCTTCCTGCTCTCAGGTACAGCTTGAGAACGTCCTTGTTGAAGTCACAGACTGCAACGCTTCCTGCTCTCAGGTACAGCTTGAGAACGTCCTTGTTGAAGTCACAGACTGCAACGCTTCCTGATCTCAGGTACAGTTTGAGAACGTCCTTTTTGAAGTCACAGACTTCAACGCTTCCTGCTCTCAGGTACAGCTTGAGAACGTCCTTATCGAAGTCCCCAGACTGCGGCATCCTTTCTCTGTCTCTCTCTTAACTTTCCCTATTCTATAATCCTTCTAGCTCTCAGGTACAGCTTGAGTATTCCCTTGCCGAAGTTCCTTGACTGCGGCATCCTCTTTCTTTCTTCCTCTTAATTTTTCCTACCCTGTTTAGCGCGAGATCTCAGTTCCAGACTAGAGATCGTTCCCGTCGCTGTCCTCAGACCAGCGAGAGGTGTAGGAAACCTTGTGTAGAGCAGGATCTCAGTCACAGATTAGAGATCGACCCAGTCGCGGTCCTCAGACCAGCGAGAAGCTTAGGAGAATCCTTGTAAACCTTTCCCCATACTCTCACAATAGTCAACATACTGACTACTAATTTAAAAGCGTTTCGGACCATTGAGAGTGATTCCCATACCCTTCAAGGCAGTCACAGATTGGCCCTTAATAACCGGCGCGCAGTCATCAGATTAGCGCGGAAATCCTGTTTAGCAGTTTCAGAATTGCTGAAAATCCTTTCGCGGCTGCAGGCTCGCGATTCAGAAATCCGACACCCGAAACCTCATCCTCTGAATTTTAATTATCATGAGATTAAAATAGATATACTATCTTTAGCTAGCAGGTTCAGCTTGCTGAGAACTATATCGCGATTCACAGATCGCGAGTTATTGAACAAAACCCCATTAGTTACAGGAAGGAACAATCCTATTAACAAATCTCCATTCCCCAGGCCCGATAAAATATTACCTATACCTCAAACTCGGTATACCATATCCTGTACCTTATACCACTTACGCCTCTCCGATCATATTAATCTAATACCAGGTGCGCAGGTTCAGTCTGCACACCGACAGCCCGCAGTTACAAATTGCGAAAACCTTAACAAAATTCTATATCGTTCCTTGTTGGACTCCATCCCGAATTCCTCCACCTACAACCTTTATTCCGGGCTTTCAGGTACAGCTTTGCTCGCCGTCAACTCGCAGTTAGTTCAGATTGCGTACTACCTTTACAAATATAATTATTTGTGGGGATCTGATATCCGGATCTGTATCCTTGGTTAAGGTTACCTCAATTCTCCCTAACACCCAACCTGAATTCCAAGAGCCGAGGGCCGAATCGGCCAACAACGGCACGGGCACACACTCTTTCCTTCAAGTTAAATACCTCCCGCCAAAGACAGAGGGTAAAGAATCAGGATAGGGGGAGAAGTGTAGGTCCGGTATCCCCATCAGTCAGTACGGTCACCGACCCCGACCCATACCCGGCTGTAGCTAGTCCGCGTCGTAGCAATACTTCGCAATTATTAGGAAACCTAGAGGGTGGAATAGGACATTCTAATAGAACAAAATCTCGAACAAGAACAGTATACTGAGACTGTCAGTATTGATAGTATACAGAATCGTCTGGCCTGCGTGTAGCGCTGCTTTTCTGGACCAAGTTGTGTTTTCCTGGTACCGTACATCAACTTCAAATCACTCAGTGAGAAAAAATTGGGAAGATTGAAATTGAATTTCTTGCTATTTCATTGGTAGAACTAAGAATTTGGACTGATAGAATTATTTAGACTGATGAGGAAGTAATTCAAAGGGTTGAGGAAAAGCTAGTTATTTTGCTCATTCTCAAGGACAGACGGCATTCTTGGCTTGGCCATGTAATAGGACATAAGGAATCCACGTTAAGAATACTTGGAGGTATAATTGGACAAAGGGCTCGTGGAAGACCCTGTCTACAATATCTGAAGCAAGTTACCTGAGATCTAGGGATCCAGAGCTCATCCAACTGGGAAGTCCAGCTCTGGACAGAAAACGATGATAAACTGCCAACCAATCGAATGATTAAAGCTGAAGAAGAGGAATGAGGAATTTATAAGTTTCAAATAATTTCATAGTAACGCAATTTATTGCTTTAAAATCAGCTTCAGGGCTCAGTTCACTCCTCTGTTTCAGGCTATTGGAGTAGAATGCATATCATCAGATAATTATAATTTCTCCAATAAGTTAATCTCACTTAGATTGAAAAATATCGTATGTAACTCATCTTGTTGAAGTCACCGACTGCAACGCTTCCTGCTCTCAGGTACAGCTTGAGAACGTCCTTGTTGAAGTCACAGACTGCAACGCTTCCTGCTCTCAGGTACAACTTGAGAACGTCCTTGTTGAAGTCACAGACTGCAACGCTTCCTGCTCTCAGGTACAGCTTGAGAACGTCCTTGTTGAAGTCACAGACTGCAACGCTTCCTGATCTCAGGTACAGTTTGAGAACGTCCTTTTTGAAGTCACAGACTTCAACGCTTCCTGCTCTCAGGTACAGCTTGAGAACGTCCTTGTCGAAGTCCCCAGACTGCGGCATCCTTTCTCTGTCTCTCTCTTAACTTTCTTCATTCTATAATCCTCCTAGCTCTCAGGTACAGCTTGAGTATTCCCTTGCCGAAGTTCCTAGACTGCGGCATCCTCTCTCTTTCTTCCTCTTAATTTTTCCTACCCTGTTTAGCGCGAGATCTCAGTTCCAGACTAGAGATCGTTCCCGTCGCGGTCCTCAGACCAGCGAGAGGTGTAGGAAACCTTGTGTAGAGCAGGATCTCAGTCACAGATTAGAGATCGACCCAGTCGCGGTCCTCAGACCAGCGAGAAGCTTAGGAGAATCCTAGTAAACCTTTCCCCATACTCTCACAATAGTCAACATACTGACTACTAATTTAAAAGC
This sequence comes from Nilaparvata lugens, assembly GCF_014356525.2. Classification (NCBI taxonomy): domain Eukaryota; kingdom Metazoa; phylum Arthropoda; class Insecta; order Hemiptera; family Delphacidae; genus Nilaparvata; species Nilaparvata lugens. The sequence goes on along the minus strand of NC_052505.1, from coordinate 42,062,651 downwards.
GTTTCGGACGATTGAGAGTGATTCCCATACACTTCAGGGCAGTCACAGATTGGCCCTTAATAACCGGCGCGCAGTCATCAGATTAGCGCGGAAATCCTGTTTAGCAGTTTCAGAATTGCTGAAAATCCTTTCGCGGCTGCAGGCTCGCGATTCAGAAATCCGACACCCGAAACCTCATCCTCTGAATTTTAATTATCATGAGATTAAAATAGATATACTATCTTTAGCTAGCAGGTTCAGCTTGCTGAGAACTATATCGCGATTCACAGATCGCGAGTTATTGAACAAAACCCCATTAGTTACAGGAAGGAACAATCCTATTAACAAATCTCCATTCCCCAGGCCCGATAAAATATTCCCTATACCTCAAACTCGGTATACCATATCCTGTACCTTATACCACTTACGCCTCTCCGATCATATTAATCTAATACCAGGTGCGCAGGTTCAGTCTGCACACCGACAGCCCGCAGTTACAAATTGCGAAAACCTTAACAAAATTCTATATCGTTCCTTGTTGGACTCCATCCCGAATTCCTCCACCTACAACCTTTATTCCGGGCTTTCAGGTACAGCTTTGCTCGCCGTCAACTCGCAGTTAGTTCAGATTGCGTACTACCTTTACAAATATAATTATTTGTGGGGATCTGATATCCGGATCTGTATCCTTGGTTAAGGTTACCTCAATTCTCCCTAACACCCAACCTGAATTCCAAGAGCCGAGGGCCGAATCGGCCAACAACGGCACGGGCACACACTCTTTCCTTCAAGTTAAATACCTCCCGCCAAAGACAGAGGGTAAAGAATCAGGATAGGGGGAGAAGTGTAGGTCCGGTATCCCCATCAGTCAGTACGGTCACCGACCCCGACCCATACCCGGCTGTAGCTAGTCCGCGTCGTAGCAATACTTCGCAATTATTAGGAAACCTAGAGGGTGGAATAGGACATTCTAATAGAACAAAATCTCGAACAAGAACAGTATACTGAGACTGTCAGTATTGATAGTATACAGAATCGTCTGGCCTGCGTGTAGCGCTGCTTTTCTGGACCAAGTTGTGTTTTCCTGGTACCGTACATCAACTTCAAATCACTCAGTGAGAAAAAATTGGGAAGATTGAAATTGAATTTCTTGCTATTTCATTGGTAGAACTAAGAATTTGGACTGATAGAATTATTTAGACTGATGAGGAAGTAATTCAAAGGGTTGAGGAAAAGCTAGTTATTTTGCTCATTCTCAAGGACAGACGGCATTCTTGGCTTGGCCATGTAATAGGACATAAGGAATCCACGTTAAGAATACTTGGAGGTATAATTGGACAAAGGGCTCGTGGAAGACCCTGTCTACAATATCTGAAGCAAGTTACCTGAGATCTAGGGATCCAGAGCTCATCCAACTGGGAAGTCCAGCTCTGGACAGAAAACGATGATAAACTGCCAACCAATCGAATGATTAAAGCTGAAGAAGAGGAATGAGGAATTTATAAGTTTCAAATAATTTCATAGTAACGCAATTTATTGCTTTAAAATCAGCTTCAGGGCTCAGTTCACTCCTCTGTTTCAGGCTATTGGAGTAGAATGCATATCATCAGATAATTATAATTTCTCCAATAAGTTAATCTCACTTAGATTGAAAAATATCGTATGTAACTCATCTAGGAAGGCGTTGTTCGAATTCTTATGATAATAATATTTGTTACCCACGATTTCGACGTGACGAGAATAACCATACTTGTAGAGTTAAGTTTGGAAATTGTAACATAGACTCCCTGCAATGGAATTGTAACATACTGTCACATGGGAGTCTATTATAGTAGTTTGTGATTTTTTTCTCAAGTTATATCATTCAAGAATCAAATTTTGACTTGCCAATTTATAACAATGTACATTAATTGTCTTCTACACTTGAATTGTGATTGAACTTCAATGAGGAAAGTAAGGAGAATTGTTATGAATAGTTCATTATTCTCAATGATAATGGATAAAAGTTGACATTAGTCGAGTAAGCACTATGCAAGAATTCAACCCAAGAGTACAGTAACAGATTTTCAGTTTTTTTCAATTTGATCTTAGTGAAGTTGTCAATAAATACTTGATACTTTCAGTGTTATTGACAATAATCCATTGATATAGAACATTATTGAATCCACTCCTTCCATGAAGCATATCACTCCTATTGCATTCTCCTCTAAGCATATCCTGCATTCTCCTATTGATAGCATGTAATTGACAGCAGAGCTTGTACATGCTTCATGTCAACCGCATCGGAACGCATCACTGAGTCTCCATAGGGCTCTACAGGATATAATTATAATATAACGCTAGGAGTTACATTGCTAACATTGTATATAAGGAGGACTCTAAGCATATAATTATAATCAGTCCTTCGTGATAGTTGAATCCTATAAAATGCAGATAAATTCAACGAAAAATTCTCATTCTGAATCACCTAGAAACCTGTTGAAAATTTGTAATTGAAATTTGATATTGCTGATGAGAGCAGTCAACTGTTTATGAAGGTTCACTTCTGTGATGGTTCAGTAACAATCACAGCTTAGCATTGTGATTTCACGGTGAACCCAGAATTTATGATGAGGCTAATGTTGTCAAAATGTTTCTCATATAATGACCATTCACAATGTCATTCCAATGACAAGGATGAGTAGTGAACACGAATTAATATTAACACATTACTGCCCTGCAGCGTGACAAAGCTTTTCATTCTCTGGGAGCAATTGATTTCTTATGTTTGTACTCTCTAATGAATTTCAGCTCGTCTCTTGCCTGCACGTTTGGTAAATGTTTTTTTTTTGTAATTAGGAGAATAAAAACAGTTCTGTACCAGATAAAGCAACATCACGCTGGACAGTTGAAAAAGTCAGTCATCACAAGGAATTGACTCAATTATCAAGCGAATTCTCATTTTCAGTAAATGCTTCATAATCATGATATTTACAGCTTTGATATATACACCTCTGATACACAGAACTGTAATCCCATAGCCTCCAATTCACGCCCTACAGCTACCATTCATTTCATCCAATAATAACTTTTTTGGAGAAGCAAAAAATAATTGTTGAGTATTCAATTTATCATCCGAAGGTGTGAACAGAGCAAATTATATCCAAACTCACTTGATTGTGAAATTCATGAGTGATGAGACCTCAAATTACTCACTGTATCATGCAGCCCAAACAAATTCTTATTAAAATTCAAATAACAGCAACAATAATTTTCATGTTGGAACATGGAACTTTTTTATTAAGTGTGGTTGTATAAAGTTAATAATATCATTGGACTATCGATAGATAGGATAATTCATTTAACCTATCAACGATATTTTTCATGATCGACCTTGACCCCTTATCAATGACATAGTTTTGATTAGAAATGATCAAACTCCGTAGTAAACTTATGAATTGTAAAATTATGCATTGAAAGTATGTGTTCCTGGTTGCATATGTACACCGTTTTTGCAATCAATGAACACTAAGAAAATATTTAAAAAATATTTAAATGCATTCTCATGGGAAAAATGAAGAAAATTGACATTATTTCATTTTTCATTGTGATATTTTTTTTAAACTGTCACATTCAATTGAACCTACAATTGTTATCTGAAAAGTTAGTACTCTCCTAATTTGGGAGCCCAATTAATGTTTTCAGTAGTCATTTTTAACACTGCTGACCTGTTTTTGGACCCCACAAGAATTTTTATTTTGAGTCCCCCCTATTAGATTATTTTCAAAGACGTAGTCTGCATTCAATATCAAAGAGCAAATGATAGAATAGTTTGAATATTCACCTAATACCATTTCTGATAACTATCGAAAGTTACGGAGAAGTTACGAAAAGATTGCCTTTTATTTTGTGTTAGGTCTAGAAAGACCCATTGCACATCAATTCATCAATTACGGCATTATAAGATAACATTATATTGAGGTTATATACTATAAAAAATAATAATAAGACAGTAATCCAAAAATATACGTGTAAGACTGGATACAAAATTGAATAATATATTTCAAAGAATAATAATTGAAAATGAACAAAGAAAGCGAGAAGTACTGAAAAATAGGCAATTCATCCAAAATACACAATGAAAAGGAAAGAAATTTCAAGAATTGGAATCAAGCGATAAAGACTGATCACTCATCAACTCCAAGAAAAATGTGATGTAATATTTGTTTCAAAAGGGAAATAGACGACTACTGCTAGACTCTACTAGAGAGTAGAGACAAAATGTAACATTCTGAAGATTCTGGTTGGAATAAATAAAGGAACTGAAGATCACAGACAATTTAATTTTTGAACCAATAGTATTTTCTATGGAGCTTCTCTTATTGAGCTGGAGGTTTCAAAACTCAAACTTGTTTCTCCCATGTAAGTAGGCTACATTCCATTCCAGAAATCTACAACGTCACTTCAATAGCGGAAGTTGATTGTTAAACTTTCTCAATTATTTATGAAACATTTCAATTTTCTATGAAGTTATTGAGTGAAACTCGGCCCATTCCAGAAACTGAAGATGGCTCCGTGAACTTGTAGAGCACAAGCCCGAAAAAAATTTACAATAAGCTACGAATTTTGTGTTGGCAGAATATCCTAAAATTAAATTTTGTACAAGCACGGTTTTTTTTTACAAGCATTTGAAGTCGCGGTCAAGGTCATTTTCCAATGCTAATTTCCCTATGCTGGAAGTGTGAACTTGTAGTGCACATGTCAGAAAAAATCCGAAAAAAATTGACAATAAACTACGAATTTTATGTCGTCTGAATATGCAAAAATCAAATTTTGTACAAGCACCGTTTTTTTTTTAGACGCTTTTGAAGATGGAGTCAAGGTCATACATTCAATGATTATTCCCCTACCTGCCAGCTAGGCTCCGCTCATGCAGGCAGTATATTATACAGGCGTGATAATACGTTTTGTATTACTTTGAATGAATAAAATACTGTATCCAAGTCGAAAACATGATCTATTGAATCGTCTTCAACCACAAATAAATTAAGTACAAGCACAGTTTTCACGAAAAAAATTTCAAAGTTCAATATTTATAATAGTGATACTATGGGGAATTCTTGAATAATCAACCACAAAAGTCAAGAGCATGGCATTTCTTCACGGAGCCACTGAAGATAGCTGTTGCAACTTAAGCTGAACCCTTGTCTTCCCATTCCACAAGGAACTGGATGTTGGCTTTGCATGAAAGACCCTGTTGCGTGCGTAAAGCTTTCACTTTTCCTGCCAACTTCCTCAAAGGGTCTAAGGATGAATTCGAGATTCGAAGTGCTCAAGTTTCATTATGGAAGAGAATTATGAACAGGAGTTTGTTACATGTATACGATCTGCAGAATTTTACGCAATATCCTAGCTGATTTATTCAACTTCTATTCCCTTTCTCTAACTCAATGAATTACAGGCAATTCTTGAAAAAAGTTGGCTACCTTGCCAGAACGATACGGAAGTAGCTCTAACCAGTTTGTTGATTAATGAGACCCATTATGTCGAGAAGTTTCAATATATTTGGAGAAACACATTCCTGCTAAATTGTTGTTCTCATCATGATTATTATTGGTGTGACATTTGCAAAATAATAATGTAAATATGAACAATATATTTTGTAATTATACTTGAATACCTATGAAAACAGTTAGCTGTCTCTGTGCTATGCCATGCGCAATAGCATTTTTTTGAAATGATTAGGCTGTGAAGAATAAGATGTACCGAACAAAACTAACTGGAATCATGAACCATGATTAAATAAGTGATTTGGTGATTCGTACAGAATCCACTAACATAACTGACGAGCATTTGATGTTCTAGTTGAAAGGCTGAACACGAATTATTGTTTAGTTTTGTCCAGTTCTTCGCTTTATAATCACTGGATCACCGTAATTGGAAGTCCACAAGCAACTCTTGGCATCATAATCATCATGAACTTATTGATAATGTAATGTGCAATCTACATAGTGAACGTTGTCTCTGAATGAATAACGAATTTCCAAGACTGGAATTGAGGTCTCGAATCACGAAAGAGGAAATGATATGCCCTTATTTGATTTTTACGAAATTGTAAAAAATCCTCACCATTCAGACGGCAAGATGTTCTAGTTCCCAAGGCATTGTGAAGATCAAGGAGAAGTCCAAGGAAACCCCTCAACAAGCTGATATTGTGCAAAATGCTTGCTCGAACAGATTCTTTAAAAATGATTCCCTGAAATGGAAGATGCTCTCAGTCACACAGACATTCATCAATCACCTCCTCACGATCGGCTCACTTTCCTCCCTTTCAATACTTATGCTTTATATGGGTTCCTTTTGAAAAATTAAAATCCTCTTCTAATGGTGCCCTCGAATGGAAATTAGAATGGGATGAAGCTATAACTGACCGACCTCTTTACTTGCTAAGTTTCTATTGAAAAGTGATAGTACTTATATTCTCACACATAATAATGTTAGAGTTGCCTTATGTTGATAATAACTCTTCACCGTTGGAAGTTTAAATTATCATGGGGGCGAAAGAAATTAAAACTATATATCTCTTTTTAAATTGATATAGGTATAATCAATTATGCTAAAAAGTCCGAGACGTGAAAACATAAGAAGGTTCAAACGAATGCCTACTAATATAACAATAGTAAGGTACGTATCTATTGAATTGGGCTACAAGTAGTTGCATGATTATAATTATAATTTTATGTGTTATATTTTCGTAGGAAATAGCTGAGTACGGTACGGCAAATAATAAAAACAATTTTTGGTGTTTCAAAACAGTTCAGCTTTCTATTCTAGCAATAAAAATGGAATATTTGAACAGGTACATTATAAATCAATGAGAATTATCCATTATCTTTATTCCTTCGAATCGTTTGAAGAAGATCATACAGGATAGATACCTTAAGATAGATCAATAGACTAAATAGATTCGAATTGGTGGAAGATACCGGTATAAATGTATGATATTTTCATTGGTATCTCATCAATAGAATGTACAGTAATAGACTAACTTCATTATAAAGACGACATTCAATTCAATATTGGGTTATGCCTAAAACTTCAAACTGAATAGACTACTCCGCTACAATCATCATTATTATCATACTCAAAGGTAGTCAGCTCAAGTTGAACACAAAAATCACTCTTCTTCAGTGCGGACAAAAGCAGAACAATATTAGCAAAAAGAGGAGAAAGCAACAAATGGAGGATTTCATTTACCCTTCATATAATGTTTTGTTTTTTAATGGAGTTTCGAATCCCATGAATACTTTTCGCCTCACATTCGACTCTATATTTCATTGACCATTTTCAAATTCTCTCAATATAATATAGTAATTATAAATTTCGTTCACAAAGAATACCATGTTTGAGTGATGTTTATAAGAGAAGTTCATCGAATTCAATAATAGTCGTGAAAAAGATTCTCTATATATTATAGAATACTATTATATAGTATTGTTCAACATACTTATTTTTGCACGGTTACATCGCTTCTATGTTATGTAATACTATTTTCGGCGCAAAGTTTTCTTTTTTAATTGTAATTTGACTGCAATCTAACACTTTGGTTGATGAACAGTTTAATTCTAGCTTGAATTAATACGTTAAAGTTTGAACATTAAGTGAGCAATGCCCATGCACTGTTTCTTTCAGAATCACTCTTTCTACAGTTAAACGAGATCTGTAGGCTTCTTCCTTTTCAGTCTTCTCACTGTATTAGAATTCCATTGTAGTTTTGCATCTAGTGTCATTCCAAGATAATTGGCTTCATTTGCAAACGGAACTTCTTCGTTGTTTAATCTTATTGGGATGTACACATAATGCCTATTTGTGAAGACAAAATGTGTGGACTTACTTTCATTCAACTTAATCCGCCAGGCTCTAGTCCATTTCTCAATTTTCTTGATGGCTTCTTGCGCTTTACTTGTAGCTTCCTCATTAGTTTATCTAACTGCTAAGATAGCTGTGCTATCTGCAAAGGTTGCAATAGTGTCATTTTCTGGCACAGGAAGATCGCTGGTGCAGAGCAGGTACAGAGTAGGGCCCAATACACCTCCTTGAGGAACTCCAGCTTTAATTGGTGTTAGTCCTGAGTAGCTATCACCTTGTTTCACTCGGAATAATCTGTCTGACAGGTGAGATTTTAGCAATGAGGCATATTGCTGAGGTAAAACTTTTTGTAGTTTCTTAATTAGACCTACATGCCACACTTCATCAAATGCTTGAGCGACGTCTAAAAAGATAGCAAAACAATATTTTCTCTCTTCTAGAGTCCTCTCAATTACATGAGTAATTCTATGGACTTGCTGAACTGTTGAAAGTTTTCCTCTATATCCAAACTACTGATGATCAGGAATGAGTTGTCCACTCTCTATCACATGTTTTAATCTGGAGAGCAAACCTTTTCGAAGATTTTGGGCCATTTTGGGTAATAGAGATATGGGTCTATAAGATGATGCATCATGTGGTGGTTTACCTGCCTTGGGGACCATAATGACTTCAGCTACCTTCCATGACAGTGGCACATACTTCATCCTCAAAGCTGCATTCATGAGAACTGTGAGTTTTTTCAAAGCTCTATCTGATAGGTTTTTCAGAACTTCACCAGTAATTGGATCATATCCTGGAGCTTTCTTACAACTGGTTGTCTTGATTATACTTATCAGCTCATTCTGTTGTTGAGGCTGGAATCTTCCTCATATCCTGTGATATTCCCATCTCATCATCTTCTACACCACCTTGGAATTGATGAGTTTGAAATACACTTTCCAGGTATTCGGCAAAACGTTCAGCTTCCTGTTTGTTATTCCTTGCCCACTCATCATTAATTGTTTTGATTGGTGTTTCTTGAACTGAGGGTTTCTTCAAGTACTTTGTAGCTTTCCAGAGTGAATAATCGAGTTCTTATCTGTAGCAAGGTTTCTGAGATATTCACCAATCATATCATTCTTATAGCTACTGATACATTCCTTCAGTTTCTTAGCTAGAGAATTCAAATGAATTTTATCCACTGGTGCTCTTGTTCGCTGCCACTTTTTCCTCGCTTCCCTCCAACACCGACTTGAACATGACGAATCGTAACTTTGACTACTTTCAACTGACTACAATTTTCCAATGCTTAAACATGACTATTTTACCCCTTAATCCAACTCATCATACTAATGAATCAGACACACTCATTGACCTTCTCATTGTTAGTGATCCCAATGAGGATGTTCAAGCAGGCCAAATCTCAGTCCCAGCTATTTCTAGACATGATTTGATCTACTGTGTACTTTCCCATAAGATACCCAAGCCAGAACAGAAAATTATCACTTATAGAGACTTCAAAAACTTTGATGAAGCCGCCTTCCTGACTGATGTGGCACAGACTCCATGGCATCAAATTGAAGCATTACCCTCAGTTGATGACATGGTCAAGACTTTCGAGAATTGGACTTTGACTTTGTATGACAAACATGCACCTTATGTGACAAGGAGGATTAATAGAAAACGACGAGTACCGTGGATGACTGAAGACATACTTAAGATGATGGGACGTAGAGACAAAGCACATAGAAAATTCAAAAAGACATTTGACTTGGATAGTTTGATAGAGTATAGGAGCCTTAGAAATAGGGTTAAACAGGAATTACGGAACTCAAAGATTAGGTACTTGAATTCGTTTATGACAAACAATAGACAAGACTCTAAATCACTTTGGCAGGGAATAAAAGAATTCGGGCTTGGCAAACAGAAATGGAATCCACAAATTGACTTACCATTGAATAATATAAATGACCATTTCGTTTTACACTCTAACCAATGCAACGAAGTTGTCATTGCTAATCATATAGATGATCTTGAAGAGCAGGTTACAAACTTAGATTTACCAATCACTGATCAATTTCATTTCCATCCAATCTCAGAAGAAGACACTTTCAGAGCGATTCAACGTATTCATAGTAATGCTACGGGTGTAGACAAAATTCCTATTAAATTTATCAAGAAGATGTTATTTGCTGTTTTACCAACCATTACATACATTTTCAACAAGTCACTTGAAGAAGGCATTTTCCCTGAAAACTGGAAGTTTGCTCTGGTTCGCCCTCTGAATAAAGTTCCATCACCCAATAAAGTTGAGGATTTTAGACCAATCAGTATTTTACCTGCATTGTCCAAAGTGTTAGAAAGACTCATTCATGCTCAAGTTGTAAAATTTCTAGACAACAATAGTAAGCTTCATGACTTTCAATCAGGCTTTAGAAAATTCCATTCAACTGAGACAGCTCTGCTTCGTGTCACTGATGATATAAGGTTAGCTATGGACCGAAGAAAATGCACCATCCTCACCCTATTTGATTTTTCTAAAGCATTCGATACTGTTGATTATACAGTCCTTCTGAATAAGTTGGCTATTCTTGGTTTCAGTCACAACTCGTTAGTTTGGTTTAAATCCTATCTATTAGGTAGGAAACAATGTGTATCTGTCGGTGACAAAAAGTCAACTTGGAAAAACGTTATGCATGGAGTACCACAAGGTTCAATTTTAGGCCCTCTCCTCTTCACTTTGTATGCTAATGACCTTTCTTCCATCATCAAATTCTCCAGTTTCCATACTTATGCAAACGACCTTCAAATCTATTTAAGCTGTCCCATAACAAAAATTAATGAGACAGTTGGAAGAATGAATCAGGATATCAATTCGATAGTGGAATGGACAAAAGCTTAATCTCATCAAAACACAACCCATTATAATTGGATATTCTCATCTTATAAACAATATTGACCTTGAATCGATTCACAAAATTAGTGTAGACGGTAATGACATTCCTTACTGTTAGTAGCTCAGTTAAAAAATTAGGCATTATTATGAATAATACTCTTGACTGGTCAGAACAAGTGAACAAAACTTGTAAAAAGGTATTCTCAGCCATGCATGCATTGAAGAAAATGCACGATATCCTCCCTAGAAACATCAAATTATTATTGGTTCAATCTCTCATCTTCCCACATTTAATGTATTGTAATTCTGTTCTTAACGATATGCAAGTCACTCTGAATGATAAACTACATCGTTGCCGAAATTATTGTCTACGTTTCGTCTACTCTCTCCAACGCCATGATCATATCACACCAGCCCACATTGCTAGTTCAACATTAAAGCTTCCCGATCAGAGGCTTTTTCGAATAGTCAAGCTTGTTAGAGATATCTTGAAATACGGTAATCCGAACTATTTTAAAGATGATTTCAAATTTGTCTCTGAAGGTAGGAGGATAGATGCTTCACATACTAGAACCGGAGAAAGTACTTCAAGGATACCCAATCATCGAACTACTATTTTCACAAAATCCTTCTTAGTCAGTGCCTGTCGTGCATGGAATACACTTCCTGTTTCTATCAGGTCTATCGAGAGCCGAGCGAGCTTCAACCTGACTTTAAAAAAACATATTTTGGAACAAATGACTGAAACTGTCCGGCCCTAGAACGATCACATGACAACCATCCCTCACCCATCCCACCAATATAAACCTTTAAACCATGTTATAGTACGAGTTGTATATATATATATATATATATATATTATATAAACTCATGTTATTTCAATTATCCACTGCATACTGCTGTATATTACTGAAATTTGATAACCCTGATCTACTTTCAGCCTACTTCATTTCATTAATCAATTATTTTTCTCTTCAATATTCATATTGATTAAAACTTTTACAATATTTCCATTAATAAATAAATCCTTAGTTTAAATAACGAAATTAACGTTTTGGTAGAGAGTTAGTGGGGAGGATATTTTTATTATTCTTCCCAAAGAATGGACATTGATATGTCCAAAGCTCCGCCAATTTATGTAGATGCATAACAATATGATTATTATCTATAGTTATTATATTACAAATTGCTTTTTCATATCATATACAGTTCTATAGTTATTTTCCTAGTCTATATTATGTAAATTCATCTATAATTTTGCTGTATTGTAAGCTATTGTATATAAGTGTATAAGCCAGTATATATTGTAATCTACATAAATAAAGTACTCAATCAATCAATCAATCTTCTCATGGATAAGTTCCAATATGTCATGTGGATAATGTGAATCAGAAGACCTTGTTCTCTGTGTTGAATGTGGAGTGCTGTCCCAGGCTGCTTCTTGGATGTCCCTTGTGAACTTTTCATCTTTAGAATCTAACTGATCACAGCTTGTAATTTCTAGATCAAAATCTATCTTTACATACAATAATTCTTGTAATGCTGACCAGTCTGTTTGCCCATCAACTAGTCTCAAATTACATTCTTTCTCCACTATGGTTTCACCCACATTGAGGATCAATGCAGTATGATCAGAGATCAGGTCTTCACAATCCATTGTAGTTCTTTGTCTTCTATTTCCATTTAGTTTGATGATAAATTCCCGATTACAAAGAAATCTATCAAATCTGGTAATTTATTCCCATCATTTGGCCAATATGTGGGTCTATTGGTGACATTACTAAGCATTGCCTATCATTTATAGCTTGAAATAACTGTCTTCTTGTTTGAGAGTTCAATCTTGAGCCCCAACTCATATGTTTTGCATTGAAATCCCCACCTATGATGAATCTCTCTCCTAGGTGGTCTAATATATTCTTGTAAACCTCATTGGTTATATTGTGTCTTGGAGGACAATAAATGGCTGCTACATTAAATTGAAATCTTCAAGTCTCCACTGTAACTCTTGTCACTCGCATTTCTCCTATTTGAATACAATACAGTTTCCCTGTCGCAGTTCGGGCAGTTTAAAGAGAATTGTATCATTGAGTAAGACGGGGTCTGAACCCATTTCACTAGATCAGTTATTTTAATTTTCAACTAATAATTAACGTCGCGTTTCAACCAGTGAATGCCAAAGGGGGAAGCCATCTTCAAAAGGTGGGTGTTATCTTTTTTTAATTTTCATTTCTAATTTTTCATAACCACAAAGATTATATCAATGCAACAAAGCGAGTAGCTTCCCCATTAATTTCATTTTAATATTGTTTCCTCGTAATGAAGTAATCTTGATTTGTTTAAATGTAAATATATGCATTCAATGAGATAGTAGATTGTTCACCTTTTTTCATCTTATAACCACCAGAACATATTACTTATAATTTATTTCACCCAACTTCTTACACTAGCGTTTCTCATATTTATAAGTAAAAATCAGACTGCTGGAAAAATTTTGAGGTTGAAGAAGGTTGAAACTCAATTTTTAAATGTTCACAGAGAAAAAACATTTTCAAAATTATCTTTACCGTTACAAATATCCAAAATTGCTTTAAATTGTAATTTATCACATAAAAACAATCCAAATATAGAATTTATGTTTGAAATTTGCACCCAAAAAACGTTTAGCTATGTTGCTAAATATCAATTATCTTGTTGCACGTCATCCCCCACCGATCTTGCTGAGTTATAAGGTCTACCCATCCTTCATTAAATTGATTGAAGTAATCGTTCCCATTCACTACACCAGCCACTATTGCTCTGTACCACCAAGCTTGTTAATCTTTTACGGAATCTATGGTCGGGTGATTCAAATACTTCAAACCCTTCTACTACCAAGCGGGGTAATTGGACTTCCCCAACACACATTTTGTCAATTTTTTTTGCAGACAATGTTGATGTATTTCATTGAAAGGTTGAGTACTTGTTAAAAGCATATCACTCTAGTTATTTTATCTCATAGAATCATTTCATTCCTTTTTTTGAATTATTATCAGATATATCCTGGGGGTAACTCTATTAATTTACTTGGTATCCCATGTCATGCAATTTTTTACTTTCCTTTCCTCATTACCATAGATAAGGAAAGTATTGCTTTCCGAGAAAAATCAAGGTACCCCAATTTCTAAATTTCTATAAGTATCAAGGTCCCCTGAGTCCAAAAAAATTGGTCTGTATGTGTGTGTGTGTGTGGTGTGTGGTGTGTGTGTGTGTGTGGTGTGTGTGTGTGTGTGTTGTGTGTGTGTGTGGTGTGTGTGTGTGGTGTGGTGTGTGTGGTGTGTGTGTGTGTGTGTGTGTGTGTGTGTGTGTGTGTGTGTGTTGTGTGTGTGTGTGTGTGTGTGGTGTGTGGGTGTGTGTGTGTGTGGTGGTGTGTGTGTGTGTGTGTGTGTGTGTGTGTGGTGTGTGTGTGTGTGTGGTGTGTGTGTGTGTGTGTGTGTGTGTGTGTGTGTGTGTGTGTGTGTGTGTGTGTGTGTGTGTGTGTGTGTGTGTGTGTGTGTGTGTGTGTGTGTGTGTGTGTGTGTGTGTGTGTGGTGTGTGTGTGGTGTGTGTGTGTGTGTGTGTGTGTGTGTGTGTGTGTGTGTGTGTGTGTGTGTATGAGTGTAAGTGCGTCTGTGTACACGATATCTCATCTCCCAATTAACGGAATGACTTGAAATTTGGAATGTAAAGCCCTTACAATATAAGGATCCGACACGAACAATTTCGATCAAATGTGATTCAAGATGACGGCTAAAGTGGCGAAAATGTTGTCAAAAACAGGGGTTTCCGCGATTTTCTCGAAAACGGCTCCAACGATTTTGATTAATGTTACCTGAAATAGTCATCGATAAGCTCTATCAAATGCCACCAGTCCCATATCTGTAAAAATTTCAGGAGCTCCGCCCCATCCATGCAAAGTTTGATTCTAGATTCTCAATTATCAGGCTTCAGATACAATTTAAACAAAGAATTTTGAGTGAAAAAGATTCAGCATGAGATTCTCTACAGCTAATGTTCAGTAATATTTTCACCTAAAATTAAAAATAAGCTCGAAATTCGAGAGAATTTGATTATCCAATTGCGAACTGTTGACAACTGTTAATTCTATCAAACGATTCACTATGAAGAGATAGCAGACCTCGTGTGTCTCCAGCGTTATTGCCCTGTCACCAGCTGCTCAAATCCTTTAATAGTAGACTTGAGATGCGCGGGAACACTAGCGTCAGGTGATCAATTTCCATAACTAACGTCAAGGAAAGTTGTGTGAGTGCGCCACACCTGATTTTTGGTATATCTTATCCATCATCAGAATACATAAGATATCAATTTAATGTTAAATTTTTAGTTTATTGCCAAACCTGATCCATAATGATAACTTTAAATCCAAATTTGAAAAATCTGGTGTGGTAAACTCACACAACTTTCCTTGCTCTTTGTCTATGAGCCTCATTCTTAAACGAGGATAATCTAGGGGAATAACATTATGCCGATTGGCGGCTAAATAATTTTATTAAAACTACGATTATACTATTATTCTAAGAGTCCTTTTCCCTTTGTTTGAATCATGAAATTTGAGGATTTTCCAAAAGTTGTCAAAACAGCTGTTCTACAAATATCGACGTGTGCTCTATTGAATAAACTGCTCTACCCACCCACTTCAAGCACGAGAAGGAGGTTACAAAGTGAATTTCTCAATGATGGGGTGGACCCCCTGTTAGTTTCTCAGGGAGGAGACTCATGCTACTTTATAGAGCTGATATATTCATACAGGGTATGAATTTGAAAAAAATCGGTCAAGTCATGTTTGAGAAAATCGTGAAAAACATGGTATTTTAGTGATTATCCGCCATTTTTCTCAAGAATATTACGGAGCTCCTGCAATTTTCCCAGAAATGAGACTCATGTCAGTTGATAGGGCTTATAAATAGCTATACATGGTATAAATTTGAAGAGAATCGTTAGAGCCGTTTTCAAGAAAACCGTGAAAAACATGGTTTTTTAGTGATTATCCGACATTTTTCTCAAGAATATTAAGTAGCTCCTGCAATTTTCCCAGAGATAAGACTAATGTCAGTTGATAGGGCTTATAAATAGCTATCTAGGGTGGAGAAAATCGTTAGAGCCGTTTCCGAGAAAACCGTGAAAAGCATGGTTTTTTAGTCATATCCACCATTTTTTCCGCAATTTGAATTGAATTTTATTGAATTTCTTATTGTCGGATACTCATGGTATAAGGACCTTAAGTTTAAAATTTCAAGTCAATCGGTTGATTAGGAATGGAGTTATCGTGTTCACAGACACACACACCCATACACACACACAGACCAACACCCAAAAATCATGATTTGGACTCAGGGGACCTTGGAACGTATAGAGAACATGAAATTGGGGTACCTTAAATTTTTTACTCTCCTTGCCCTATTACCATAGGTAAGGAAAGTATTGCTTTCCGAAAAAAATTAAGGTTCCCCAATTTTTAAATTTCTATACGTTTGAAGGTCCCCTGAGTCCAAAAAACTGGCTTTTGGGTATTGGTCTGTATGTGTGTGTGTGTATGAGTGTATGTGCGTCTGTGTACACGATATCTCATCTCCCAATTAACGGAATGACTTGAAATTTGGAACTTAAGGTCCTTCCACTATAAGGATCCGACACGAACAATTTCGATCAAATGCAATTGAAGATGGCGGCTTAAATGGCGAAAATATTGTCAAAAACAGGGTTTTTCGTGATTTTCTCGGAAACGGCTCCAACGATTTTGATCAAATTCATACCTAAAATAGTCATCGATAAGTTCTATCAACTGCCACAAGTCCCATATCTGTAAAAATTTCAGGAGCTCCGCCCCATCAATGCAGATAGAATCCCAATATCAGGCTCAGATACAATTGAAACAAAAAAAATCAAGTGGAGTAGATTGAGCATGAAAATCTCTACAATTAATGTTCAGTAACATTTTCACCTAAAATTGAAAATAAGCTTTAAATTCGAGAAAATGTGATTATTCAATTGCAAATTATTGTTGATTCTATTAAATCATTCACTATGAAGAGATAGCAGACCTCATGTGTGTCTCCAGCGTTATTACCCTGTCACCAGCTGGCTCAAATCACTGAATAGTAGACTTGAGATGCGCGGGAACACTAGCGTCAGGTGATAATTTTCATAACGGCAAGGATAGATGTGTGAGTGCGCCACACCAGATTTTTTGGAAAGCAATACTTTCCTTACCTATGGTAATAGGGCAAGGAAAGTGAAAAATTGCTTTGCTATAACCTTAATTCAATTATTTGACATTTCCCCTACAACAATATAATAGAATGTTCAATTTTGATGGCCTGACAGTTTTTAATTCAAATCCTATTTATCAACAGGAGAGAATTTATTTTCAATTATTTTAATAGATTTTGTAATGCATTTGATTGATGAATTAATGAAAAAATATAAATTACTTATATTAAACAGAAATCTTGTTGGGGTAACCCAGTTACCCCACTTGGTATTTTGTGTATGTGAGAAACGTTAGTAGTAGAAGGGTTAATAATGTTTTTGAAATGCATTCGTAGATTCTGGAGCCACATGATATCCCTCCCGCTTTCTAAAATAATATAGAATATTGTTGGGCGTATTCTGCGGTAACCCGAACATACGTTTCATGAAAAATCTGTTGAAACATTCTACGTCCTCCCTACGTCGATACCCCCACACCTGACCAGCACTATCTCAAAAACTTGCCATTTAGTAGATAACGGTACATCTTTGCCGACTATAAACTTTCGCCATTAACTATTAATTGTCCAGTCATTGGTGCATGCAATTTATATTGTAGTTGTGATTTTTAAATATATTATTTGAATACATAAGAGAAGTCCTGAACCAATTTCTCCATGCAAAATTTCCTTGTGCTAGATACAGAGTGGCCCAAAAACCTCGTATTTTCGGCTCATTTTCCAGTTTTCAGCTATTTCTGTCAAATCTCGTAATCGGAGAGAAAAATTTGCTCGTACCTTTTTTCTAGATTTTAAAATTCTGGATGAAATGAGATGATTCGAAACTCTCTATCTCCAATGAGTAGTGAGTTTGATTTTTTTCAAAATATTGAAATTTGAAGAAAAAATCAATTTTCTTGAATTTTAGTTTTTGATCAACGATATTGTTACCATTTAGATGTATAATTCAGAATCCCTCTGGGCGTATGTATGTTCGTGTTCTACAATCTGAGATCAGGCAGAGCGCTCTATCCTATAAAGATTTCCAGGTACACCTGACAACAATGCTCCTTGTATTGTGAGAAACACCTAATTTTCAGATTCAACCATCATCACCAACTACAATGCCCTCACATTGATATTTCGCACAATGATATAAGTTCATGAGACTAATTTTTTACGAGAATCACCCGTTAGATACACTTCATTCCATTATTTCCTAGTGGAGAGGCGCGCTAAAGGACACCTCGAAGATCAAAATTCCAAACCCTTATAACTTTTGACAAAATGCTTAGATTTCATCCTACTACACCTCATTCTTCTCGGCTCGTCAATGCGGTCCAAAATCATGCATCATAAGACAAATTCGGTCGAAAATGAAAAATTTATTGGCGAGTGTACTTATGCCCATATTCCAATACACAAAAAATGACCAATTTCTATATTCAAAGCTATGTATCTCGGTAACCCCTTATTATTAAAATTATAACTTGATCTTGAAAAGTACACTAGAATTATTCTTTCATCTGCAATGAATAATACTCTCGATTCCAATACGATTCAAAAGTTACAGAAGATTTTAAAAATGGCGATTTCAGTTTTTACATTTTTTTCGTGATTTTACTGTCGATCAAGAGTTTCTAAAACGAGTCTGATACATCATAGAAACTCACAAATTCGGATTGTGTTGTAAGGTCAACTACCTCATCCACAACATCAACTGGATCAATCGCCTCAGCTAGTTGTCGCCCCACAGAGGCAAAGTAATTATTAAAGTTTTGGGCAATGTTGTGAATTTCATTGTTGTCTGTGAGGGCACCAGCACCGCCACCACAGAAGCTCTCGACCGGGAAGGCCTCCCCGCTTGAGGGTCGGCCCGCTATCTCGCTGACTACAGACCAGAATTTTCTAGGATTTCCATGCGCTCCGGTAACTTTTTGTTTGTAGTAGTTATTTTTAACATGTTTCAGTAAGTATTACAATTTGTTCCTAAAATGTATAAATCTATTTCGAAGGTTGTCATTGAAAGGTTGTCTATTCAGTTGTTTTTTAAGGTTATCCCTATTTCTGGATGATTAGCATAATTTTCAGAGCGAGAGGGTCATTATTGCCCTTAAATTTTAGAGTAGATAGCTACACTTGTTCACTATATATTGTAAAACACTACACTACACAGTCGAGAATTTGGAGTCATTTATAATTCTATAGGAAAATGTAGGGGTCTATCAGAATACCGAGTAAAATGGTTTGGATGCTCGGTGATGACGGACAAAATGGTTCAAGAGTATTTAAATGGTGAGAACTGGAATAGTCTAGCGGGATATGTGAATGTCACATTGAGATATAGAGAGCCCTTGTGGATGAATTTAATTTTTTGAAAATAACTATTATAATACTTTCGGATTAAAG
Source organism: Nilaparvata lugens (assembly GCF_014356525.2). NCBI lineage: Eukaryota > Metazoa > Arthropoda > Insecta > Hemiptera > Delphacidae > Nilaparvata > Nilaparvata lugens. Next base: position 42,043,316 of record NC_052505.1, on the reverse strand, counting down.
AAGAGAAATTTGTCATTGTAGATATTGTTCCCAAAACAAAAACTGTACATATAGCTCTGGACATGTGTGATTGCATCAGTTTATTATTTATAATAATTTATTGTTAGAATGAGTTGAAATTATCATTGTATTAATTCTTCTCATAGATAATTATTCATAGGTTTGATTGATAAGTGAGAAGAATCTACTTTGTATCAATGTGTAGTTGGAATCTCTATAATAATAATTATTATTCAGGTTTCTCAAATGAACTGAAAATGATAAGAATTTAAGCATCTACGGACTACTGTGCTATGAGTGACTGACATTAGTGCTAACTTCCCAGTTGCCCTATCAAGTTTATTGAGCGCTATCGGATGACATTGTGTAGCTTGTTGACTCTCTACTGTGAGAACTTCAACAAACATTAGAAGATAAGGATGAGGATGATGTAGATAAAATGACTACCTAATAACTCCGGCTGAATTTGGATTATTGTGAACTATTTTGTATTAATTGGTAATGAATGAGATTGTATTTGATTGGAACTTATTTTGTATTGTTTTGAAGTGAAAATTATCTATCTAATTAATATTCCCAGGAAATCCAAGAACTTAAAAATACTAAAAGAGTATTTTGATACAACTCTCAGATCTCTTATTTATTGTGGGCCTTTCTTATATGAATTAAATCAACTCGTATTCAAAATTCACACCGGACTGAGTCAACTTGTTCAATTCTGCGCAAACATTGATCAATTCAAATCTCGAGACATTCCAATTATCTCGAAAAAAATTCAATGTAGCCAGCCCAAAGCCACATCACTTTTACTAAATTTATCACCAATTAACCACGCCAACATTATCTTTTGATCACGCCTCGTTGATTATATCAAGTTTCAGAAGAGCTTGTGTGACATTATTCCGTGCGAAAAATATCAAAAGTCAAATACAATCTGATATGTGTATTCGCCGTTGAAGTCAACATTCACATAGCTGCAACTGTTTGCTGTCCGGTTTATCAGAGAAGACAACCAATCGCTTGGCAGCAATGAGGCTAATGCGGTTGAGTTTTAATGAACAAAGTTTTGATTCCAATGGGAATGTGGTCAAACAGAGCGAAGTGCCCACATTACGGCTGCTGTTAACCTCAAATGAAAGTGAATTAGGGGATAGGCCCATAGTTGTCGAGTGGGAATTTTCATCTGTGAGTGACTCCAGCGGAAACAAGTACGCATACCTCCAATACCTTCAACTAAGTTGTATAGGTATGAGAACCTACAGATTTCAGAGTTCTAAAACTTGTTTACTGTGGAAAGGGGATTTTAAAGACCAGAATGGAGGACTCACAGTATATTTTGATAACAACTATGGTATGATGACTGGACTCAGCTGCCGTAAGATTAGTTGTGAGTAGAATTGTGGTTTGTGGTTCGACAAAGTTTCTAGTTTCAAGTGGTCATTTGACTAGATTTCTTTTTGAGTTTTGGCAAGCTGTTGGATTTTGTAGTGCTGTGCAACTAACTAACACAAAAGGTTTTCTCAATTATTCACATTTCAAATTCTCTTTGCCAAAATGACTACACCAAAGCGAAAAGGAATGTTTGACACAAGTAAGCTGGCTGTTCAAGGGTACGTATCACAGAGACAAGTTCTCACAGAGACAAGATAGTGTTTTTGAACTATATTAGTGTCTCAGAGACAAGTTTCATAGGAACAAGTACTTCTTTAAATGGCAGTCTCACAGGAACAAGTAGAGTCTTACTGGAACAAGTAGAGTCTCACTGGAACAAGTAGAGAAGAAGAGTCTCATTCGAACAAGTAGTGTCACTGGAACAAGTAGAGGGATAAAGTCCCATACGAACAAGTGGAGTGTCACAGAGACAAGGTCAGTCTCACAGGAACAAGTTGGTGTGGTGTGTTGCCTACACATGAAGATGAAGACATTCCATTTGTTCCAATAGATTGGATGTCATCTGTTTTTTTTTAATAAACATACATATATATTATGGTGACATGAATAGAATAGAATAAATGTCTTTATTTTTCCTAGAGAGCGAAGTTACGGCGCAGTCGACACTCTCTTATACTCAACTCTCTATAAAGTATTATAACTATACAAAAAGAAAATACAAATAATATGATCAAAAACAAACAATAGTTAAGTTATCTACTTATTCAAAATAATAACAAATTTTTAATTATTGAAAAGAAAGGGAAGAAATGACATTGAAAATAATACATAACAATGCTGAATAATAGTATATTCTGATATATAAAAATAAGATAAACTAACATACTTAAAATACAATGCAGTAGGCCTACATAGCAACTGAAGTGTTTGCTATACATTTCATTCCATACTTATTATTACTATGTAAATCTCGAAGTGGATAAGTAAATTGAATTGATTTATTCAAATAGTAAAATGGAATCTTCCTTCAATCAACAAACAACGTGACAAACAACGCTCCTCTAATCCACGTGACGAATATATAATTTACATATATGAATAATGTGTTGACATCATTTGATGCCAGATTTAAACGTTTCTCCTGTGGAGAAAAAATGATGAATTTAGTAGACTGTTTAGTGGTTCCTAGACTTTTAGATTCAAATCTACATAACAATTGATTTCCCTTTTCATCCAGGATATTTATGATTTCTTAAAATTTCAATTTATTGACCAAGTGAATTGAGTTCTAAGACTCAAAATAGACGGTTTTGCATTTTTCTCTTTATGTTTATATGTTTCACAATCACAGCAATAGATCACCATGAAATTTGACAGGTATATTTCTTTTTGAATTGTGCCTCGACGTTGTCACGTGGTATTTTAGCACCACAAAATATTTTTGAAATGAATTATTGAACTCTAATGGAATTATAAAATAGGAAGGAAAGATAGCCTAGTCAAAGTACCACTCAAGTAAAATCGAATGTTATTAGCGATAAAGAGTAATCATATTATCTAAAGCGATAAGAAAAAACATGCATAATTGTAATTCAACAATAATGAGGATCCTTTGGCAGAATTAAAAATTATAAAGAGGCTTATTTATTATTGAAGCAGCAGATCATAAAAAATAAAAGTTTGCATGTACATTTGAGGTTAGAATTGTTTGTTCATGTTTTAAAATGAACCAATCGATCTAGGATAAATCGATAGTTATTTGAATCAATACCTATTGAATCAGCTGATTGTTCGATCAACCAGTATAAGTTGAATTATAAAGTTTACTCACAAAAGATGTATTATATATACTAGGGAAGGTTTATGTAAATAAATAGGGACATCTATCATTGCTGCATGAATATTCATTACAATCTAAAAAAGTACGAAAACCAAGAGTATACAAAGCTCATATAAAAAATTGAATGTACGCTGCGTGATAGTATCGCATATCATGATTTATTTATTAGAATAATCTAAGACAATCACTCCATCTATTTATATAAAAATTGTTTTTCTATCTTTATATAAATAAGTTGAAGAAACCCTGAATCTGAAGTAACCAATTGTATTGAGTCTTGCTAAATTAGAAAGCCAATCAGAAGGAAGCTTACAAATTGTTCAAGGAAGAGATGAAATTTTTCTGGAAATCACTTCGCTTGTGATCCTGATCTGTGAAGATGCACATGGAAATTAGGGTTCTTTCTTTCTGTTTAATTTTAAAAATTATCAAGCCAATCCCTTTTTTGAATGTGAACTATTTGTAATTAATGTTTATTTATCTGTGAACTCAGTGTTGTTAAAGAGTTCTTAATTGTGATCTGTTCCCATAAATGTACCTTTAAAACTGAAAGAAATCTATAAGAAATCTGGACCACACACGAGCCAAGCCGAGATGAGAAGGACCTGCATAATTAATTATTGGAAATAATTGATTTATTCTTCAAGACCTTCAAGAACATCATTACTATGAGTGTTTGTTCGAACAAGCTCGTTTCTTATAGGCCTTTTAATAAGAGTTGGGGAATTGATCAAAGCGCTATATAAATCAATTCAAGTCAAAGAAAATTCGCAACGTGTTGAGTGCTATCATATAGCAGAAGTAAGCTTCCTACATAAATCAAATAAATTCATAAAACGTTCTTATAGAATATATGATAGCATAAAAAACCTTGAGATTTTCAAATGTTAGTTTTATTAATTATTATTTGCTAATTGATCAAAGCTTGTCCTATTAAATCTACCGACCGAACAGGTTTTAAGTTGTAGAATTCTGAATCGACTTGAAAAAGTCCAAGTATCAGTATTAAATATAATATATAAATATTTTAAACTCACAACGGTGAATGCTATCAAGCCTTGTGATAATCATTTAATTTATAGAAAAGAATTTATTTAAAGAAAATTATAGATATAAGAATATTTTTATATACATTATTTTTATGGGAATATATTTTGTGTTTTATGTCAGCATACAAAATCATAGAAGTTTTATTATATCCTAATTCCTCTCGTGATATACAGTTTGAGCTGTCTCAGTGCCAAGAAAAAATATTCTGCAGCATATAAGATTAGTGAATCAATTAATATTGATCTTATTGAGAGTATTTAGTATTTATCATCCTTTGATGATAGTCATATTGGTCCGCCAGAGGAAACATATTGATAAAATTATATTAATAAGGTTCCAGTTATATCATATAAGGATCCAGAGAGCTTCAAGAACTGGCGTTGTAAGTTCTAAGGAATTTCAGAAGGATAAATTGGTGGATACCTGTATTCATAGCGAGCGTTTTAAAAATCAACTAGAAAAGACCATAGTTGGTCTTCATTAGTCTTGATTGGATACATGGTTACTGATAATCAGTCATCAACTATCTTTTTGATTTCCTTATTGGTATTCTTCAGGAACTTCATAGAAGCAGCGGTTAGAATTATTAATCACCAGTCATTGAACCTTGCGGTGATTAATTATATTTGGGAAATTCATGCATCTACCACTGAGCTAGAGCTGCGGTTTGAACCCAGCAATTTTGCGAGCCGGACGGCCTTAAATTTCTGCGAATTTATTCGCAAAATAGGGACTTTAGCGACCGCTCTTACAAATCAAGAACACCGTATCATCTATAAAGGATTTGCAATTTACCACTTCACATAATAATTTCAATTTATTGACCAAGTGGAGTGAGTTCTAAGATTCAAAATAGACGGTTTTGCATTTTTCTCTTTATGTTTATATGTTTCACAATCACGGCGAAACGCAGCAATAGATCACCATGAAATTTGACAGGTATATTTCTTTTTGAATTGTGCCTCGACGTATATACAAGGTTTTTGGAAATCCTGCATTTAAAGGTTAATACAATAGGAAAAGTCTCCTTCGAATGCCAATATTACAGTAGAAATCAGAATTGAATCATTCATCATGAATCAGCTGTCGAGTGGATTTTTAATTGCATGCAATAACACATGCAATTAATATCTCAATGTAACTTGTTAAAAAATCAGCTGTCGTGTTGACTATTCATTGTATGTAATGACGCATTGACGCATGCAATTAATACCGGAAAGTAAACATAGTATTTTCTCTGGACCTTCCTCTGCTTTCAACAGCCATCAGCCGTTTTCACACCGACATCTTGCTGACACAACATACAGACAGGATTTACTCTTATGGACAGTATGAGACGAGGCTGTGTTTTATAACTGCTCGAGGTCTAATGTTGACAGAGCTACTAGTCCAGGATTAAAATGTCGTTTTACCAAAATTATCAAATATTAATTAATTTAATACAATGATAAATGTACAAATATAAGCTGACTAGCACCAAGGTAGAATCAATTTAATCTTAAATAATTTAAAATATATTTCAAGTTGTTAGGCTTTTTTTATTCATTGAACACCTTTTTATCATTATGGGTTATCAGAACCTATTATAATTTTATTATGTAGATAGCCTTTAATGGATAAATTGAGTTCCATGTTAATGTTTTTCTACCAAACTCAGAAATAAATATTCCAAAGTGTTTTTTAATTGTTCAGGTTGAGGCCAAATTCTTATACTGCAGTAAAATTAACTTATACATAATTGATATCAATGTAGGAAGAACAGATTATTTACTTTTAGATGAATGAAACAATATTAGAAAGATGATATCCAACGATATATGAATACACCCCTGACTGTTACTGTATGGGAGTACGACCAGTAATTTATAAGTTTTCAATTCGTCAAAAGATTGGTCATAGATAAGGAACGCGCCAAATAGTCTCCCCGACAGTAAAGCTCCTTCTAAAACCACATTCGAGGGGATTTACTGACGGCGTCAACTGAGCTCTTGAGAGAGGATCTTTACTGTCGGGGAGACTAGTTGTCGTCAGCGTCCGAGGAGCTTAGTTGTCGTCTACGGTTCCGACAACTAGTCCCCTCTGAACCAGTAGGGGATTTACTGTCGGGGAGACTAGTTGACGCTAGCGTGCAAGGAGCTTGGTTGTTGTCACCGAACCCAACAACCAAGCTCCTCACTCGCTCTGAGTGCCGGAGTTTTCGCGAGTAAGCTGACATATATATATTTCATGCACTTACTCTATGGATTTCCTCAAATCAATTATTCATAGCTTTTTTGAGAGTTATATCACATTTTTCAAGAACCATTAGTTCAAACTTTATAATGAGGTTCAGCTTAGGTATTGGTTCATATTTTTATGTTCTTATCCAAGAGCCACATTTCAGAACAACAAGCGAGTGAAGCAAGTACAAGATACCCTTTTGACTGATATGATGTACAAGAAAGATCCGTTTCAATGGGATCTGCAGGCGAGCGAAGCGAGTCCCATTGACACTGCCGGGGTCCAGGGGTCATGGAATTACAGGCAGTGGCGGATCAAGGAGGATCCAGCAGCAATAATATAAAAAACTGAAGTGAATTGAAAAATTTCAGAGTACAATATTATAGTTTTTATCGATGGAAACTATTTGAGACTAGTCGGCAGGCTCGTTTCGCTCGTCTGAATTTCTCATATGGGCATGCTCCTTTTCATCAAAAAGTCAAAAGAGACTTTCAGGAACCGTTTGATTCGAATTATGTAGAGCAGGATGGAAAAAATCGTGTTTCTATTGGTATGAATAAATATATCTCTGTAGAGACTTTGTTAGGATATTATGAAAATTATTGTATTCAGTTCAGGCCTTTAAAATTTGAAATAGGAATGATGTGGTCAACTTACTCTCTCAAGTATGAATTTTCCGAGAAATGAAGAAATATTCATAGAAAACTAAATTCAAACTGGAGAAAAGGCTCTGATTTATCACCGCCATTACCTCAAGCTTACACTAAATTCAGTTGTTCCTGAAAACCTTGGAAAAACAACACTTACTCTGAACCTAAAAAAATATTACACGGACCTGTGGAACAGATTTTAACAATTTCTGTCCATAAATCAATGAAAAACCGAAAAATATAGAAGAACGTTGGAAAACGCCAGCTTTGAGCGTATCTTCGGTGAAATATTGGGCACCTCTCAACATGATATTTTTAGACCCTAGATGAACATTTTTACTTAATTTGAACGTTTATTGTTCTCGGAAAAGCTAGGAAAAACACTTATTTTAAGCTATGTTCTACGTTATTCCACAGCTCTTCTAATAGAACATTTTGTACACCTAAAGCAATCAATAGCTACTATTACTTACCGGTATCAATACCGCAAGAGGCGGGGCAGCCCATGCATCATCGCCTCAACACATGCATGCATGATTAACATACAACAATAGTTCCAAATTGTTATACCTACACAAACTCTATCTAATTCTTAACTCCGTCCTAGATGGTATTGGTGGAAGAAGTTATATGTGCTTGTTGTAAACATTAACATTTTATATGAGTTGCACTATTGTTGATCAAGTCATAAGTGCTTAGAAAAAGTGTAAGCAACGAATACTTGATAATAGGTCAGAAAATAAACACAATATTTTTGGATTTTTCCAATGAATTGTCAATGGAATTTTGAAGGAATAATCCTTTTCAAATTTCCCGTCAATCTACAAGTAAGGTTTTTTCTATTGTATCCTTTAAAAGACGATTTAAGTTCCATCGTTTTCGTGTGGGGTAACAAATAGGGAGTCTATCCAATAAGACATTTTAGATAATACACAATTCTTTCTTATTATTTCTTATCAAAACTTGAAAGTGTATTCTCTCACAAAAACGTCATCGAAAGATGAATTCTAATGAAAGGAAGTTCTATTTCTATCAGAATAAATTTTCAGGAAATTGACTGGCCACGCTCTCCACTGCATTTGACCAGCTCACAATAAATCTTGAACCTTTCAGTCACAGCTACCTCCATTGGCTGGTTGATCTAGGGGTGGATACGTTCCAAAAACTAGTCAGTACTTCTTAAAGTTTCTAGAGAGAAACGTCAGCTTTCTACAGAGTATGAGAAAAACGTAATTTGAACCACCCATTGAGTCCACCCATCATGAGCCGATGTACCAATCGATTGAAAAGGTCAGCTTGAATTTAAAAGCCGAAAAAGAATTGAATCATTAAGTTTGATAATTTTTCAACTATTCAACAATAGAATATAGACTCATATCAACTGAAATAGGTACTATCGCTATTCTTGTAAAAACTATTCTTTCATTCTAAAACTCTGGAAAAGAAAGAATTTGAATCCGTACCCTTATTATGATAATCTTTGAAGAATAAATCTATATTCGATACATAGGAATTCAATTGAGATTGCTAAATGCAATCCACGCTCTCCATTAGGACAATGGAAAATATCATAAGATTTTCTGTCTTCGTAGGATGCTTCGTAGTATTTTGCGTTGTCTTCAAGAGAGTTTAAATCGAGTTGCGGAACAGAGTGTTGAATTTTGGAGTAGGTTTTGAAAATATATTTTATGTTTCTAAACCTATCTGGATGGGGCACTAAGAGATCTATTGTTCAATATTGATTGAGCATCGGCATGCGTTGACAGTTATTGTTTTCCATTCCACCGGCGTTGAAGTGTGGGTATTGTTATCTCTCGCTCGTTCCATGCCCCCATCCAGATAGTTTTTACCCCTTATATTACATCCTATGAATATTCAAGAAACATGATTTTTATTTTAAAACAGCATGAATTTTCAAATTTATTTATTAATATAGAGGTATCCTACATACAATCGCGATGATGTTTTATGTGGAATATTCGTTTATTTACCGCCGTGATATGGTATACAAGATCCATAAGATCGGTTATGTCCGATGAGCGACTTTGGGGGTTAGCAATCTGCTGAGCGATCCATTGTTCATAATAACAATAAGGATAGGCATACGCTAAGAATGGGAGGACTTGGGTGTCATTAATCATCAGGGACAGTGAGAGAGGAAGGCCACAAGCATATGTGTATAGGTACTCGCAATACGATATTATATCCATGATGATGATTGAATTGGTACCTACCCATTTTTGAAAAAAATCATTTAGGACCAAAAAACAATAAAAACTTGCAATTCCCATAATTTCAAAACATAATAATAATAATATGAAATAAATACAAAAAAATAGGATCAAATAGGGTAAGATTGGTATGATGACAAAGCTCCAACTATTAATTGATGTATGCAATCATGCAATAGGTGGAACCAAATTCATTATTTCAATTCATAGCATATACAGATAACGCAGATCAGCATTAAATATGAATCATGTTGCATGGAAAATATTCGAAGAAGTAAAGGGATGAGAATGAGAGGAATAAATTGCAACTTGAAATTTAACATTAATTTACATTTTTCGACACTGCAAATCCTTCAATATATGAATTGTTTGAAAAATATCAATTAGCACTAAGAAATTAGTTCTTTGATAATATTAAATATTAAAATGGATTATAAAATCATTATAATACTAAACTCATTTATTGCAAACACACCATTTGATAGCAGGATTTGTTTTTCATTAAACGACGGGCATAATAATCATTGATTCGCAATTTGATTGTATATCTATAAAAACTGGTATATGCTGTAATAAGCTTCCTGGGGGGGGGGGTTACCTCTTGTAATGATCTCCACGTTTTTTGAGGTTCACCTCCGCCCGGGAACAGGAAGGTCAATACATAGAAAGAGTTGAATGAGTCCGGAGTAATCAGTCTGGGAGGTGGTCTCTCCTTTCGACTCGATTACACCGTCTTCATAGAACTCAATAAAAATATAAAGATAATATTCAATCACAGATGATGGAATATGGTGTAACGTGGCGTTTGCGAATAGGCCTATATCAATGAGCTCAACACTTCCGGTTGACAAAGCCAAGAATATAGTTCAGGGAGGCCTTTGCTCGACTTATAACTATACCTTGTGAGTTTGCCAAACACGGGATAAAATAAATTGCTAAAAGTTGATAATAAACTGCAAATATAATGCGCACAAAATATCCACACTTTATACAAAAAATCACAGTCTAATGTGTACAACACATTCAACACTGTGATGATAATTTGAAGAGTTACTATATTTGAGCAGGATATTTGATTGAACAAAGTCCAGATATTGAATTGGAGAGATTTGATAATATTTGAAAAATAAGTTGATTACTAGCCTTGAGCGACTGAGACTCAGGGGGCTGGCGTGGAAAGCAAGGAATGAGATTACAATTAATACAAATTTCATGTATTGTCGGAGACTCTCAGTTTCAAATAATTCGTCGTTAGCGCTTTGTTATATTTTATCAATGCACTGCACTGTGCATTGGGCCCAATACAAAATGATAAAATGGAATTACTCACTCGATGCCTTCAGATGAAAATTGACTGGACCTCGGATATGAATCGCTCACGGTGTGGCACAGGCAGGGTGTCGGCGGCTAAGATCGGTAACGTTTTAATTTGTTTTATTCCACTTCTCTCCGTAATTTATCAAAAACATAAAAGAGACGATACTTGGTGCTGATTCACAGTTATTTGGGACATTTACTTTAACATCTAAAACAATTAAACGGGGAACATTCAACCATGGTTGTTTACCGCTAGATGATCATCTGGAAAGTGGTTATTCTTGAAAATACTTAAATTCATATACCCTTGAATAAATAAATCCGGGCTTCTGATTGGTTGATTAAATTGAAAATTGCTTTCCTCACGATGACGTTTACAAATAAAGAAAGTAGTTCCCAGATGTAGTGATTCAAAATCATTAATTTACATAAATTTGAAACAGGGATATTTTTTAATACAAACAAAAGTCGAACCTCTTATCACTAAAACATACCGTATGAAGCTAGCTTCTCCCTTATTAGACATCATATTCACGTGGTGATTACAAGAATCACTGACCTACGATAGCATTGGCACAAGCCATGTGATACAGTGATGTGAAATGCGAGGAAATAAAAAATTAATTTCAAAAAATAAATTTCAATTCCACGAAAGAAAATACGGCAATAGCAAGGGAGGCTTATTTTGATAATAACAGCACAAAGATAAGCGCTTGACATGTGATTGTCTGCTTATAACCACAATTCAACTATTATATACCGGTGAGTAAACACAACTTAAATTTATTTATTTTATTGCATGTTGTCTTTCAATATTTCCTAATTCAACATCTTCATGATATTTCATAAATTCAAATATGAAAAATAAAGAACATTCTTCTCGTCTTATTGACAGGTGAATAATTTATGAGGCTGTGCTCCTTTGACATATTTTTAAAAAATGTTGACTGAATGAGGTTAGTTTCACAATAATTCATATTCATAACAATAATTTTATACGGAAAAGAGTGCACAATAAATTCATTATTATATATAAATGACATACAAGATCAGATACATAGTGAAACATTATAAACAAAGGTGAGATAATAGCAGTAGTTACACCATCTAGGTCTTGTATTGGTTTACAAAAACTTCTCATGATAGAAATATTTATATTTCCTATAATTTGATTTTCCTATAATTCATTTGTCAATTTTAGTTCCTCAAAAAGAAGAATATCGTGGCAATGCCATCACGGTTTAGATGTATGTCGCATCTTGATAAGCTTTGCAGGAACTTCATTTTACACCAAGAGCTACAGAGTATAGAGTGTCTAATCTTTAATAGTTGGAAATTATAACTTTGATGGACCTGTGAAGACTACGGAGATGCGAATCTCCGAGTAAAAGTATAAGTGTGGGATAACATCACAAAACTTAACAGGATGAGGGCATACGCTTCATTGCACAAGGGTCGAGAATGTGCTAAATCTACCTCGCAATTGTATTGCTCTCACTTGACCAGCCCATGCCCCCATTGAGATAGGTTTCACCCGTAATAAGTAAGTGAACAGCTCACCAATTTATTCCCAGGAAGCTTGATTCGTACTATCAGTGGTGTTTAATCAATGTACATAATCAGTACAGTAGCAATATTTTTCAAATTCATTCATCAAATTTATTTTACTACTTTTCACACTACTATGAAATTGAACACAACATACTGTAATTTTGTCAATAACTTCACTATAAATACTATAATAACTTTCCTTTGTCAATCAAACAGGAAGTGGAGTGGTGCAGATTTGAACATTCCAACGGTCGTGACCACAGAGACGCGGTAGAGATGTTGTGTAGACCATAGAGCAAAGATGAACGGAGGCGCACTGATTGAAGGAGCATTATGGGATTAGTTGGTGGGCCATGATGGGTTACAAGCTGGAGATTTCAAATTTAAGTGGGTTATGGATAAGGAGAGGTGTGGATTATGAATTGATAGATAAGAGGAGATAGAATAGAAATCCGAAACGAAGTAGAATAAGATTAGAAAATTGAATTATATAATTGGATTGGAATGAAATTATTTTTCATTTTAATTTCTTTTTTTATTGAAAATTTATCATTATATTTGATAGCTGTGGAGTTTCTTATATATGATGAAATTTATTTCAATTTAATTGAACAGTTGGTGTAGAGTTGATAGTTATGGTACTATTGCTGTCTGTTGGGACCAGGACTGGAAGCAGCTCCAAGCACCCAAATGAAAGCCAATTCTTTCGTCTTGACATCTATGGAGGGGGTTGTTGGAGGGAGGGTGGTAAGGACTTTGACTTTGAAGCATTGGTCAAAGTTCTTGTTGTGCTCGGAGCCATTGGTGGGGATGGGTAGGGAAGTATTATTTTTAAAGGAAGCCCTGTGATTGTTGATCCGGAGGTTTAGCGCAGTGGTGGTTTCACCTATGTAGAAGGAAGGACAGAAGTTGCAGGAAAGGAGGTAGATGCAATTACTGGATTAATGGATTTGGGTGTATTTGGTGATAGGACTGGTAAAGGAAATGGAAGGATCAGCGATAGGGCAGGTTTTACAGCGGGGTCATCGGCAGGGTAGGGTGCCAGGTGAAGTTGGGAATTCATCAGAGGTGAGTGATCGGTTTTCATTGAAAATTCTTTTGAGGTTGGGAGGCTGCTTGTAAATGGGTGGGTGGTTGCTGGAGAAGGTGTTTGGAAGAGGGATTGGAGGTGACAACATGGAACAGATCTTTAAGGTCAGGCTTGAGGTTCTCGATTCCAGGGGAGTAGGTGGTACAGAGCTTTGGAGTTTGTGGGATTTGGAAATTTTTTGTGGTTGGAGAGGTGTCTGTTTTGGAGGAGATTTTTTTCTGTAACAACCTTTCAGGATAGTTACATTTCAGGAGGGATTTGTGGAGTTTTTTGAGGTACTGGTCAAGGTGGTGGGGATCACTGCAAATTTGTTGGCCTCGGATTGAGAGGGAACGTGGGAGGGGTGTTTTGATGTGGTAGGGATTGCAACTCTCAAAGTGTAGGAACTGTTGAGTGTGAGTTGATTTGGTAAAAGTATTGGTGGATAAGGTATTGGAGTTGGGAAGGATTACATTGACATCTAGGAAGTTGATGGAGGATTCAGAGATATTCCAGGTGAAGGAGACAGAGTAGTTGGAGTTGAGTTGATTGAGGAAGTGGGAGAGGGTATCATGTCCATGATACATGTACATGAGGGTATCATGGGGAATATGTTGTCAATGGAATGGAGCCATATCAGGGGGGATAGGGTTTGTTTGGAAAGGAAATCTTGTTCAAGGAGGCCAATGAATAGGTTTGCATAGGATGGTGTCATCCTGGTGCCTATCGCTGAACCCTGGGTTTGAAGATAATATTCATCTTCAAACCTGAAGGCATTGCTTGTGAGCACAATCCAACTCGCTACCATCCGACAAAGGGGTCAGCAGTGTAAGATACAGAAATTTGGTTATCGTCTTGGATCAGTTTGGTTTACGTTATACAATATCAGAGCCAACAAGAATTAGACCTGACTCTAGAACAACGATAGATAATGTAATGACCAACATTTTTGAGGATAATTGTAAGTCAGCGGTTCTGCATACTTTTTTGTCAGATCATTCAGCTCAAGTGTTCTCCACCACTGTTGATCTGGATTCGGGGAGAGCTGATAAAAAGGATGATCAGGCTGGTCCAGCATTTCCTTATAATTTCTCAAATTCGAATTTGAACAATTTGAAAGCAGCTCTGAGTAGAGAAGCGTGGTCCTCTCTATATGAGAAGTCTGATGTGAACCAACAATTTGATTCCTTTCACAGCTGCCTATTGCATCATATACGTGTTCATTGTCCACCAATAAAAAAAAAAGAGAAAACTCAGTAAGAGAAATGAAAATAGGATGTTTAGGATGAGACTTGAGTCGATAAATCCTGAGATTCAGCAGCTAAGGGCGCTTATAGACTTGTCAAGATTCAGGATCAAGGAGGGGTTGGTTGTAGATGAGGATTTATTGAGGCGTGTTAAGCGGCAATATGTCAATAAGGTCATTGAGGCGAAGAAACAGCACTATGCTAATATTATTTCAAGTTCAAATAATAAGTCTGAAACTAGTTGGAACATGTCACGTTATTCTTTATATTTAAATAACGATTAGCCTCCTGCTTGGCATCAGTCGGTAAAGCATGAGATTTGATATAATTAGGTCGTGGTTTTCTAATAGTATTCAGTCTTAAAAAATCTTGATAGGCCTAGATATGGGCTTCTCCTATAACTCTTGTAATTCAATAAATAATAAATATATATATAAATATGATACTTATACTATAGTGTTGAGGAATAAAAAATAAATTGCACACCATGAACGTTTCATACATATATTAAACAAATAATGCAAAAAATAAAGCGAGGCAAAAAATATATAAAGAGCGATAAAAAATATAATATAAAAATAGAACAATAATTGAAATCAGTAAAATATCACAGGCTAAATTTTATATTCTAGATTTATGGCACGAAGCATTACCATGTGCCTTTATCTTAAAATCATATGCATTCTTTTGCATGTAGTTGCGATATGCGCTTGCTAATACTTGTCGACTTAGACAATTCAATTAAAAATGGGTGCTTTAAGATCAGCTTGATAAATTAGCCACTAATAATCCAAATATATATATTAAAATCTCTAGTACTTAGTAGATTTCTTTGTATCGAATATATATTTTTATCTCAGGGTGCAAGATTCGGCACCTGACGGAATAGGTAGAGCCATTCATCTAGTGAATTAGAGCTATAATAAATTATCGCAAATTGTATTGCAAAAAATTAAATATCATATGCATATGTTTTAATAGCCTAGATTTTGTACTTCTTTGATTTAATAGAAATTTCTGAAATATTGATCTATATTTTTCTTTCAAATAAATACCTTTAATACTAATTTTACTTGCGCAAGAATTACTCTTATTAATTTCTTAATTTATAATAAAAACCCTTTTGGCGAGCTAGCTTTGATCATCAGATTAATTCGAAGCACTAGGGCGCCCATCACTAATTCAAATTTATCACTCACGTGTCGAAAATCTTCTTGTAAGCCGCCGATGTCGATCCAACTCCATGTGGTCCGGGAATAGGGTAGCCGGAATCGTCTCCTCCAAGGGGTTAGAAATTTAATTAAGATGAAAATGACTTCTGCTTCACAATAGCATCACGAAGTCTTTTAAGAAATTTAATAATATTATTTAACTTTAACTTTTACAAAATCATTAGTAAGGTACTACGCTCTAAAATATTTGGGGTCCTCTTATGGTGGCATTTGGTTGGCGAGTGCTGGTTCTCCTTTCTCAAGTTTTACAGATCCTATTTCCGACTTTCAAATTAGCATAAAATTTAGATATCTTAGTCCTCCGCCATTTAGGTTCAAATAGATCTTACAAAAAATACCAAAATATTACTTAGATTGTATGATTAATAATTTCTTTGCTTTCGAGCCATATCGATAACATAGACTATATAACAATTCAACATAGATTCCGAACATTTATAGAAATATATATAAATATTTTTGAATTGGCCTACAATTGCCGCCTATTAACTGCCGTTTTACTATTGGTGCATGCAAATTTTATTTGGTATTCATGCGCCTGGTACCTCTTATTTCCTGAATACATTAAATTATTTTTATTTGGTTTTTTATTTATGCTCTTTACATGCTAGCTAATATTCTATACATTAATATTAATTCCATGCTACCTAATAATTAGCCACGTGATCAGGTGTTTTTTCACATTGCACACCATCTGATTGCAATAAAGCTCTGCCAAGGGGTTTGGTCAGATTCTACGTTTCTCGGTTTGATCGATCTCTAGGTCACCGATCCGTGAATACATGTACATAACCTCAATCTTCAAATATTTTATATAATAATCTATTTATGAGCAATAAAATTCCTTCAAATCCTTTTTAGGTTTTTGTACCATTTAGCCAGAACAAGCTGATGCTATCTAATCTTAGTTATTATCTATTTGGCGATATTAGCCAGTTACTTTATTTTCAGACCTATTACTGTTTCTGTTAGGGCTTTTTATCTACCCAGATTTAATACTTTACAAACATAATAAATAAATTTAGAGGAGGAAAAAATACATTGATGAAGGACATAGTTCTGGAAGTGAATAATAGGAAAGTGTCTGAGCCGAAGGATATTGCAGATGTTCTCAACAGATATTTCATTTCCATTGCTCCCGTTCCAAAGTCTAGTGGTAGGCCTATACAAAATAATACACAACCACCAACTGTGAAAAATAGATTAGCAAGCTTCTTTCTAAGTCCAACAAATGTAACCGAAGTTATGCAAGTGATAAAAAGCTTGAAGCAAAAAAATAGTGTTGGGTATGACAGCATTTCTGTTAAAGTCCTTAAAAAATGTTGTGATGTAATAGCCGAGCCTCTCGTTTTCCTTGTGAATAGCGCTTTTCAAGCAGGAGTCTTCCCTGATTCTTTGAAAATCGCCAAGGTAATACCTATATTTAAGAAAGGTGATCAAGCAAATATGATTAACTACAGGCCTATATCTGTTTTGCCAGTCTTATCAAAGATTTTTGAAAAGATTATATATAACAGGATCATAAACTATCTACAGAAATTCAACTTATTGAGTGAATGTCAAAATGGGTTTATAAAAAATAAGTCAACAATCACAGCCGCCGTTACTTTTATTGAAAGAGTTATTCAGGAGGTTGACAAAGGAAATTTCACTATGGGGGTGCTGTTAGACCTTTCTAAAGCTTTTGACAGTGTAGATAAAAAGATTCTCTTGGAAAAACTGCATCTGCTTGGAATCAGATGTCTCATGGGGAAATTAATTGATTCTTACATGACAAATAGATTGCAGTATGTGAGTGTTTGCACTGATGGCCGACTTGGGAATTCAAGGAGATTAAACGTGACTAGGGGTGTACCTCAGGGTTCCATTCTGGGTCCTCTTCTCTTCGTTTTATATATTAACGATTTGCAGCTTTCAGTTGCAAAAAATTTTGATATAACATTGTATGCAGACGACACAACCTTGTTATTCTACAACAACAGTATTCAACAGCTGGAGTTAGTTGCTAACATATCCACTAATGAGGTTGTACAGTATTTCAATAACTGCTCACTATCTGTTAATTCTGATAAGAGCCAGGCTATTCAATTCAACTTAAAAAAGAAATATCCTTTTGAACCAGCAATCACAATAAATGATAGCGATGGCATAATTGAGAGTGCAAGTGTGGTCAATTTGATTGGTTTGACAGTGGATGACAAATTATCTTGGAACGAGCATGTTGATAAGGTGGCTAATAAAATGAGCAAAGGCATTTTTGTATTAAGATATATTGCAAGACTTGTGAACAGTAGTATAGCTAAAAGTGTTTATTTCTTGCTTATTAATACTCATCTGGTGTATTGTGTTGAGCTTTGGGGTGCAACAAGTATAAAAAACATTCAGAGATTATTTGTTCTGCAAAAGCGTGCAGTAAGATTTTTAGCAAATTTAGAAAATAATCATCCATGCAGAAGCACTTTTAGAAATCTTAGGCTGCTCACTCTACCATCCATTTATATCTATCGCGTCCTACTTTTCACAGCAGGTAGAATTGGTACATTAAAACAGAATTCAGATGTTCATAAATATTTTACACGTGGTAGTAGAAATCCATTCATTGAACATCATAGGTTAAAATTTTCAGATAAGAGTCCGATCGTTTATGGCTTGCAACTTTTCAGCAAGCTGCCTAAAAATTTGTCAAAGCCAAGTAGGCCTAATTTTAAGAGAGATTTGTATGCATTTCTGGTTGACAAGGCATATTATAGTGTTGAAGAGTTTTTAAATGATAGGGTGTTATAATTTGTTCAACTGTAAAATTGCAGTTATTTTTTGTATGTAAAGTGTAGACAAATGTTATAATTTATGCGACGTGCAATATTTTTGTAAGCTTCTTTTATTCTATCTATTTATTTCATGTATTTCTCAATACCTGTTTGACATGGCCAGTTTGTAAAGTGTTTTGGCTTAATAAAATTGAATTTGAATAATACCAAGTGTGATCGAAGACAATATTAAGTTAGAATTCCTCATACTTCCTATTGATTTGTAGTATTGCTTCAGCTTAATTCTATGACCCTGTGTTTCAGTCAATCCGATTTCCGTAATTATTTTGAACCATTCAAATAAATCTTGAGAACGTAATATTTCTGAAGATTTAACGATCAATGCTGTATATCACTGATTTATCCAACATATTCAATGAAGAATATAGTTGGTTGATAATTCTTTTAATTTGTCAACAATGATAAAATATGCTAGTACAAGATTGGTCATGCATGAAGACAGGATTAAAAATGAAAGTTACACCATTCAACAGATAGAATATATCATTTTGCACCAATTAATATCCAATGAGCAATAATAGAATATGAAACGATAAATATAAAAACAATATGAAGAAGTACACAAGAGAAAATATCACAGATAGCTCACTAAAAATCTGAAATCTAAAATCATGCTTACTAGTATCGATTGATAATTCTCGTAATTTCCCTATCAGCATATATTATATATATTTATATGGCTCAATCGTTCGACTTGCTTCCTCATGTCAAATAAAAATTTATAATTCTGTATTCTAACAATATCAAAAATTTAAAATTGATTCTCAGGGTTTGAGTTTGGCCATCAGTGAAATTTAGATAAAAAAAGTAAAGTTAGATAGAACAAATCGAGTTGAAACATAAACCTCACTACGTTCGGTCAATAACTGATGATGGTGTGATCAACGAAACTAGTAGTTACAATTAGTATGGTATTCTTGTTTTATTATTTTAGGAGTAGTTCTGTGAACAGTAGAATTCGCGCTCAGTAAGTTACATTGACCTGTTGTTATGTTTTCTCAAAAATTTATGAATAATTTATTTATTTATTGAAAATGTCTAGAAAAATCCTGAATAAACATAGAGTTTTCTGTCCTATCGTACCGTGATGTGTCGTCCAGGAATGTGAGTGTGAGCGCTATTATCAGGTCTGGCTGCAAACGTCTACAATGTTGATGAAAAGATGCATTTTCAAGATGTTACAAAGTAAAGTTAGATAAAACAAATCGAGTTAAAACATAAACCTCACTACGTTCGGTCGATAACTGACGATGGTGTGATCAACGAAACTAGTAGTTACAATTAGTGTTCTTGTTTTATTATTTTAGGAGTAGTTCTGTGAACAGTAGAATTCGCGCTCAGTAAGTTACATTGACCTGTTGTTATGTTTTCTCAAAAATTTATAAATAATTTATTTATTTATTGAAAATGTCTAGATAAATCCTGAATAAACATAGAGTTTTCTGTCCTATCCTACCGTGACGTGTTGTCCATGAATGTGAATGTGAGCACTGTTATCAGGTCTGGCTGCAACTTTCTACAACGTTGATGGAAAGATGCATTTTCAAGATGTTCTATGTTTTTGAAAAGTTAGTATCATATTCCACTAGAAGCTGATTTATGATGAAACATACCATACAAGAACATACCTGTCAAATTTCATGAGAATCTATTGCTGCGTTTCGCTGTACATGCGGAACATAACTATAAACAAAAATAGAAACATATTAACATAAAGAGAAATGCAAAACCATCGACTTGAACCTTAGACCTCACTTCGCTCAGTCAATTAATTTTAAAGGGTAATAATTCTATTTTATAAATAATAATAATAATGTCATTTTTTACAGAGTGAGTCATATATATGGTAACCCTTCAATAAGTTCTGGACTGTTGTAGATAATTATAATACTTCAACTTTCAGGATGAGTTATTGGTCGAATACTCCACCTTTTGACGTACAAATGGATTTCAACTCCTCATAAGAGGATGATTAGGGGTTGTAACTCGAATATTTTAAATGTATTGCTTTGTCGTTTCAACATCTTCATATGAATCCAAATTCATTTTTTCAAATGAGACGATGGTCATGTGATACATGATTTTGATACAGAAAGTAGGAAATGGATGATTTTGGTAATTCTTCTGGTAATTTATTATTCTCCTGGTGATTCTTTTGAATAATACTGATATTAAGAAGTGTTAAATGAGCATACATCATAAATTAAAAGTTGATAGATATCAATTCTTGAGATATTCGAATATTTAGTTCTCATCAATGTTCTTAATAAGACTTTCTCTTATTCTAAATAATTGTGCAAATGAGTATAAATCAAGCTTGATTCTTGAATGTAACCTTTGACAAGCTAGCTTTATCAAATTTCTATAGATTCGTAGCACTGAGGGCCCTCTAAAATATTTTATAACTCACGTGCGCAGATTTTCGAATTTAGCAAAGTAGCATGGTTTCCACCTCATGTGTCCAATGCCTTTGGTCTGGTGGTCTGAAGTCGTCTTCTCCAGTGAAAAGTATTAATTTAATGACTCTTGTCATAGAGCAACTTCACTGAGTTCTGGGGATTGCTTAATAGGAACATTTAAATTTAAACTCTGGTAAGAGGAAATTGATATTGTAATAAGGGGTTCAGTCTAATGCTCTTATATTGGTTGGTGTCCCGGTCGATCTCTGACAAGCAAGTTGTATGGTGACAAATTTGCATAATTCTGCATAGTTGCTACTATCGGTGGATTTCAACAAATCCCCAATGACGTAATTTGACTCGGTCAAATAGCTAGCAATACAAAGACATAGTACTTAATTAAACCTAAACATATTCACACTCAAATTTGATCCCATGCTAGTCACGATTACACATAAATTTTACAATAATTATATATTTTGATGATTTTAAAAATGACCATGTGGTGACTTTTTGAAATATATATCTTTAGCGCCTACTAAATACTGGATTCTGATTGGTACATCACCAGTTTTTGTACAAAATGTGCTATTGTGTTACTGCGCTTAATAAAAACTAGATCCCATCTCTTTTTCATTTTTATTATATTTTTTATAAATTTTTCTGCTTGTATATACACAATAAATATTTTTATATTTTTTCAAACGTTATGCCCTTTTTTAGCATGCAAGGATTCAAAAAAACCCTTTGTAATTGCCCTATTGAGTTCTGTATACTTGCAATTATTCTGCTGGAAAGTATCTGACTGAATTTCAGATGTACAGCTTGACCGCTGTTGATGTTGCCGACAAGCTCCATTACCAAAGAACCTAACCTCAATACTTTATTATTGTTTTTCATTGAATAATTGAAAAATGAATTTCATTTTTGTATTGTTGAGAATGATTATAGCCTTTGGAGTCGTTATCATCTTATCTCTGTTATTTGACTGATAATATAATTGATGATAAAAGTTTCTGGTTTCTTTTCATGATACCCAATAATTCATTTAAACAAATGAATTTTATGTGTGCCAAAATCCACCGTTATACAAGATATCAGAGTATGAAGGAATTCCTTTTCTTTACATATTTTCCTAAAAATGCAAAATTTCAAAAAAAAACCTTGTTTATACATCGACGTGCAGTTGAAAAATGAATATTCCTGCTAAATCTCATCAAATTCTATCAATGCGTTTGGTCGTAATCGCGTTACATACAGACAGACAAAAGCAAATCGAGTTAGAACATAAACCTCACTACGTTCGGTCAATAACTGACGATTGTGTGATCAACGAAACTAGTAGTTACAATTAGTATTCTTGTTTTATTATTTTAGTATTTTTCCTTGAACAGTAGAACTCGCGCTCAGTAAGTTACATTGACCTGTTGTTATGTATCCTCTATAAATTTATAATTTATAAGTTTCGTTATATTTATAAATAATTTATTAATTTAAGATGTCTAGAAAAATCCTAAATAAACATAGAGCTTTTTGTCCTATCGTACTGTAATGTGTCATCCAGGAATGTGATTGTGAGCGCTGTTATCAGGTCTGGCTGTAACTGTCTACAACGTTGATGGAAAGATGCATTTTCGCCACACTGCACAGAAAGCAGCTGTTTTCCAGTCCCTACGTAGATCTGAAAGACCTTGTTTGCAGACGACTCTCAACTGATGTCAGAAAAAGGTTTCTTTCCGGCCTAGACCGGAAAATAAACTCTTTCTAGCCGCTAACATTGAAGTCCGTAGTTGATAAGTCATCTGTTAGATCGGGCGAGTGTCAACATTCTTCATCTGAAGTTCCAATTATTTCAGTTCGAGTTTCGAATCAAACTAATTCAGCATTCGCTTCACAACCATTTTTATTCAATTATTTATTGTTGATTAGCGCATTCCGAATTTCCAAAAATGCTTGAAGATGATGACGCCTGTGATATTCCAAGTGAAATTTCAAAAGAATCTGAAATCCTGACTACAAATCTTCTACCACTTAAATCAAAAGAAACGATAGCTTAACAAGTATTCTTTATGTATTTTGTCAGCAATACCTGTAGTGTGGCGGAAAATGTTGTTTGTACCACAGGCAAATTTTTTTTCCGGCTCTCAATCTTTTCTATTCTGAGGCCTACGGCCTCGGACTTGGAATCCGATTTTGAGCCGGAAAAATCTCATTTTCTGCTCTAGGTGCGAAATATACTATTTCAAGATGTTTTATGTTTTTGAAAGGTTAGTATTATATTCCACTAGAAGCTGATTTATGATGAATAATCCCAAAGTCTGATTTTTACGGTAATATTGGCGTTCAAAGAAGACTCCTTTTCCTTTTGTATCATCCTTAAACTGCAAAATTTCAAAAAAACTGTACGTATACGTCGACGCGAAATTAGAAACAGAACAAACCTGTCAAGTTTCATGAGAATCTATCGCTGTACATATGGAACATAACTATAAACAAAAATAGAAACATAGTAACATAAAGAGAAATGCAAAACCATCGACTTGAACCTTAGACCTCACTTTGCTCGGTCAATTAATTTTAAAGGGTAATAATTATTTTTTATAAATAATAATAATAATTTATACAGAGTGAGTCATATATATGGGAACCCTTCAATAAGTTCTGGACTGTTGTAGATAATTGTAATACTTCAACTTTCAGGATGAGTTATTGGTCGAATACTCCACCTTTTGACATACAAATGGATTTCAACCCCTCATGAGAGGATGATTAGGGGTTGTAACTCGAATATTTCAAATGTATTGCTTTGTCGCTTCAACATCTTTGACCATCATATGAATCCAAATTCATTTTTTCGAATGAGATGGTGGTCATGTGATACATGATTCGATACAGAAATGAGGGAATAGATGATTTTCCAAGAGAAAATAAATGACAAAAATCGCACCTAGATATCTCAACCCTTATCAGTTTTTTGATTTAAATGTTATTAATTTTGTTGTGTATCAACTAGCTGGAATCATGTGCCAGCGCATGAGAGACTGTCTGTGTGATAGCTTCCAAATAGCCGCAACTGATGTTATGAATGAATGGAAAAACTTTAGTAATTGCATGCAATGAGTTCTTTAGCTCACTAAATGATAAATCACAACAAATGTTTTTTCTATGCACTTTCAATGTCATTACTGAAATGAACGGAGGAGTGACTCAATTTTGTTGTCCAACGAACTTGACCTGTAAAAAGTTTCGAAGAATACGTGTTCAAAATTTGATGCTGATTGATCAATTCTTTCTCAAGTTATAGTCCAGTCATTATAGACATTGGTTCTTGAAATTTATATTGTTGTTCTGATTTTTTAAATATTTTTTAAATATTATTATTATTTGGATACATGAGAAAAGTCCAGAATCAATTTCTTCATGCAAAATTCCCTTGTGCTAGATACAGAGTGGCCCAAAAACAGAAAAAAAATTCTTGCTCTAAATGGTAACAATCGGAAGATATTGTTGATCAAAAACTAAAATTCACCAGAATTGATTTTTTTTCTTTAAATTTAACTCATTTTTGATAAATCATAACCAAGTACTCATTGAAGATGAAGAGTTCCGAATGATCTCATTTCATTCAGAATTTTATGAACTGAAAAAAATGTGAGAGCATATTCTTGTGTCCGATAAATGAATTTGGCAGAAATAGCTGAAACTGGAAACTAAACCGAGAATACGAGGTTTCTGGGCCACTCTGTATTTAGCACAAGAAAATTTAGCATGAAGAAATTGGTTCTGTACTTTTCCCATGTATCCAAATAGTATTAAAAAATCAGAACAACAATATAATTTGCAAGCACACACCCCTTTTCACGTCTATATTATTGAGTGGACTATTATTGTAGAACATACAAACAGACGGACATCAACATTGGCCTTGAGTGAGTCAAAAGTGAGAACTCGTTGACGCACGTTCAATAAATTTGGTTTCGAAGAAATGCATTCTATATAAAAAAATTAATTAGATTTTTAAACGAGGAGGCTCAATCTTTCTCTTTCTTTCATGTTCCAAATAAATAATATGTTATGATTCGATTACGTGATGTCGCAACCGAATTCAATTACAGAGACAACAATTATTGCGTTTTAGCGTGTCACGAACTTTTAAAATAATGAATCTAATACGGATGCCGCTACAGGATGACCAGTGTTTTTTATCAGATGGAATGTAACTTGTTAATTTCGAACCACGTCCAGGCCACCCAATTAATTGTATCTTATCGATTGCTCATTCTTTTCCATCAAGTGACGTTTGACAGGCCAATCGTACCGATAATTCGATATTGCAATTCAACACAGTCGCTACAAAACCTTTTTACCACGAAAAAAAAACTGATGGATTCCTACCTCTAACGAATTTATTTTTTCTTTGTCCTTGAGAATGAGTATCTCATTGGTGGGTGCATTCAGAATGAATTGAAGCCTACTCGTTACTTTTTCATGAAAGTTTCAATCCTAATTGGAGTGAACTCTCGTTGAAATTGGTATTCTATGTAACAATTTGTTATTCAGCAAACTCTCCAATTACTGGGTGAAAACTATTCCCACCCTTGACCAATTCCACGTTAGCTTGATTAACGAACCAAACTCATACTACTGTATAATAAATTACATTGTACCTAGTCTGTTCGAAGAGCACTTGTGTGAGCCCGTACATGTTACATATTCTCTTGCGTGTTAGTACCAAGCACTCACTATAATTATATCAATTTCATGCCACGGACATCATACTGGACTAGAATTGAATTTCACTATATGGCCAGTATAAATTTATTGACTAGTTTTGAGAATTATTTATGAGTTACCCGACGTTATAAAAAATCGAATCGCCAACATTATTGGTTCAAATAATGGCTGATTAAAGTACCATGTTGAGCTTGTGACAGGCCTAGCTCCAGGGAGGGCATGGACCACACAAAAATAAGATAAATTTATGGAAGTGCTCACTTTTATGGGTACATGAATATATGCCCCTCTGTGTAATATCAGACCTCAGAATTTATTTGATTGGTTGAGAAATTTGTAGGTTATCCCAGATGTAGGATTGGAGTGTTCCAATAATATTGAGCTTAAATAAAGCGATCTTAAAATTATTACCTGGTTGTTGTTCTGATAAAGAGCCAATGCAACCCGAACAAAGATATAGATCACAAATACATGTATGATTGTGCCTCTTACCGCTATCAGAATTGATGATGAAACTTTATGAGATAAATATAATTTCCGAAAAGAGGTTCGAGTACAGAATCTAATCCTATCAGTGTTGGATTACATTTGACTTAAATCCTGCAAAATGCTGCATACACTGTTTAATTTAGTCTGGAAATTATAAGCTAAGCCGCCGACAGTGACCAATGTTGAAGCAAATGTAAGCAGAATTATATTTATTAATCCCGCAGTGATACACTGATACATTAGCAACCATCCACAACCTTCCACTCAATTAATTTCCTGACTTGTTACACTGACCATATGAGGTCTATCACAGTACCAATGGTAACGTGTCAAAGACGATATCAAGGTTTTCAGAAAAGAAACGAACTGGAAGATATGCTCAGTTATTTCAATATATTGACAATTTTCAAGATAAGCAGATAGTAAATAATAATTTTTCAAGTGAATGGTGATGATCAGTATAACGTGCTCTGGTTTTAACAATACCAGACATGTACAGATTAAAACTCAATAATGATTTAAGAATTGAAAGAAGATGTATGTTAAAATAATAATTACAGAGTTGTGAGTTCTGCTTTGGAATAGCTTGATCGATAGACAGATTATTAAAAATTCATCTAATTTAATGATGATTATTATTATGTAGATTAACGTTGGATTTCCCCTGATTACAATCTGGTCATGACCATTAATTTTCACTAGAATTTATATCACTCATGAATCGTAGATGGGGCCCCAATATATTTACTAGAAGAACACTCACGCGACTCTGTTTTCCTTTTTCCTTGTTTCGCAAATAATTATTCTTCTGCCATGTGCTGGATTCTCTGGCCTCCAAGTAGAACGTGTGCTGGTATATTACTCTGCGATTTATGTAGATTCGATCGGGTATTTTACGTTAATTATTATCTCCACAAACAAGAGGAACTTTACAATTAACATTTAAATTCACAAATAAACAGTTAAAAATAATTTTCGCCACACTTGGATGTAATGAGCTGGTTTACGTGCGTCATATGGAGGCCGAAAGTGATTGTTTTCCGACCAGGCCGGTAAAACTTTACGGCCCTAGGGCTGTAAAATGACCTTGAATAACAGCTGATCGTGTCCGACCACACAAAAATTAGATAAATTTATGGAAGTGCTCACTTTTATGGGTACATGAATATATGCCCCTCTGTGTAATATCAGACCTCAGAATTTATTTGATTGGTTGAGAAATTTGTAGGTTATCCCAGATGTAGGATTGGAGTGTTCCAATAATATTGAGCTTAAATAAAGCGATCTTAAAATTATTACCTGGTTGTTGTTCTCATAAAGAGCCAATGCAACCCGAACAAAGATATAGATCACAAATACATGTATGATTGTGCCTCTTACCGCTATCAGAATTGATGATGAAACTTTATGAGATAAATATAATTTCCGAAAAGAGGTTCGAGTACAGAATCTAATCCTATCAGTGTTGGATTACATTGACTTAAATCCTGCAAAATGCCGCATACACTGTTTAATTTAGTCTGGAAATTATAAGCTAAGCCGCCGACAGTGACCAATGTAAAAGCAAATGTAAGCAGAATTATATTTATTAATCCCGCAGTGATCCACTGATACATTAGCAACCATCCACAACCTTCCACTCAATTAATTTCCTGACTTGTTACACTGACCATATGAGGTCTATCACAGTACCAATGGTAACGTGTCAAAGACGATATCAAGGTTTTCAGAAAAGAAACGAACTGGAAGATATGCTCAGTTATTTCAATATATTGACAATTTTCAAGATAAGCAGATAGTAAATAATAATTTTTCAAGTGAATGGTGATGATCAGTATAACGTGCTCTGGTTTTAACAATACCAGACATGTACAGATTACAACTCAATAATGATTTAAGAATTGAAAGAAGATGTATGTTAAAATAATAATTACAGAGTTGTGAGTTCTGCTTTGGAATAGCTTGATCGATAGACAGATTATTAAAAATTCATCTGATTTAATGATGATTATTATAATGTAGATTAACGTTGGATTTCCCCTGATTACAATCTGGTCATGACCATTAATTTTCACTAGAATTTATATCACTCATGAATCGTAGATGGGGCCCCAATATATTTACTAGAAGAACACTCACGCGACTCTGTTTTCCTTTTTCCTTGTTTCGCAAATAATTATTCTTCTGCCATGTGCTGGATTCTCTGGCCTCCAAGTAGAACGTGTGCTGGTATATTACTCTGCGATTTATGTAGATTCGATCGGGTATTTTACGTTAATTATTATCTCCACAAACAAGAGGAACTTTACAATTAACATTTAAATTCACAAATAAACAGTTAAAAATAATTTTCGCCACACTTGGATGTAATGAGCTGGTTTACGTGCGTCATATGGAGGCCGAAAGTGATTGTTTTCCGACCAGGCCGGTAAAACTTTACGGCCCTAGGGCTGTAAAATGACCTTGAATAACAGCTGATCGTGTCCGATCTCACAAAAATCATAGAGATAATCTCATAACGACTGTAATAATCTATATAATTATGTATCGTGAATCGCGGTATCATGTCTATAATATATTTTATAAATTACTGTTTCATAATTTAATATTTATTATTGTGTTTTTGATATCAAACAATAGAATACGATGATATCTCCATAGCCTCAACAATATAATGTTGGCTGCATTCTCCATTGTCAGAAAGGTACGTATCCCAAGTATTTAAAAGTGAAGAATTGAATTTGAAATCAAAGTACAATAATTGTATCAATATTTAAAAGTGAGGTAGAGTAATAATTGTTTCTTTTTTATTATCGAGTTCCACTTCTTAATGCAATACAATCAACAATAATAATAGGAAAATACAGCAGAGATCTAAAGTTTAAGGTGAGCCTACTGGTGAAACTCAGCCTTGACTGAAGAATTCCTAGTAATTTTTCCGTAATTTATTATTAAAACTTTAAGATAATTTTTCTTCAATATCAAACCATGAAGAGAAAACATTAGGCCCACTTAAGATTGAATCTTCGAATGTTTTCTCTATGATTTAACTATTTTCAGAGCAATATTTTGTTGTGAAAATGCCGGCACACCGGCTTCAAGTTTGCCGCTATACACTATATTATAGTAGCCTACATAGTACGTTACCTGACTTACAGGCCTCTATGATCAACAATACACAATGGCCAAGAGCATAAAGGCGTAATACATCAGAACTCAAAGCTCAGTGAATTACAAACATAATCTAGGTTCAAACCTCGGTCAATGACATTTTTTTTGTTGATGAATTTTGACTTTTATTAGCTATTTTTTATATTAGTTACCGTAATTTAAATTTCAATCAATTTTTTAGATATATTTCGAGACAAAACTGTGGAATATGCAATTATATTAATTTTTTAATCACATTATTTCAAAATAGTAATGAAAATTCTATTCATCCATCTATCCATGAGATATTGCACCAGGCGCAAAGCGCGAGCTATAAAAATTCAAACAATTATTCGAAATATTAATAGTATAAAAATATTGTCACTATTGTAAATTATTGATTAGTAATATTGAAATTGATTGACAGTGAAAGTTGTCATAACCAAGATTCAAACTATCAAAATACACTGTTTGAATTTTATTTATTTTCCAATTTCTTATATATTGGGAAGTTTTTTTTGGTGTGGCAAAAAAAAGCGTTCGCAACATGGGCAAAAATGTTTTTCCGGCTCTCGAACGCTTCAAGTTCTCGACTTCGTCTCGAACTTGAAAACCGCGATCTCGAGCCGGAAAACGTACATTTTTGACCCTAGGTGCGAAATATACTATTACATAAAATTTTTCAACAAGAATGTAAGTTTACTCAAAACGTGTGACTAGGGCAAGGTCAGTGCTAGAACAGCCAAAATCTTCTTCCTCCGAATTCAATTCACAATTCTATGAATCTCTTTGTTCCTAATTTGCATAGGACGATTGCTATTGGTTGTAGCTGAGTGACGTAATGCACACGTCATATTTTCATGAAAAATGGTTCCTTTGTTTACATTCAATTCCCTGACTCACAAGACGAATAAATACATTAAAACATAAATATAATTCAATCATTTCAAAATACAGTTCAATTCCAACAGTGTAGGTGAATAATACATAAAATTACGATAACAGAGATCTCAACATTCTGTGTTGCATCTCAACAATTCAAATTCTGGTATCCTTTTCTTTATCCTCTGATTGGTTGTTCGTGCAAAGAGGAATAAATCTAGCAAGATCGCTTCTATTTAATATTCATTTGTTGATAATCCAAACAATAAATGTAACTAAATTGAATAATGCCGTTTGTCAATGTAGACTTACATACGAAGAGTATTTGTAACTTTTTGCTATTATTGTACATCAGAATATTATATCTTTTTTATAATTTGTTTTTCAAAAATAAACTCATTTATTGTGATAATAATTTTGATAAGATTATTATTATAGATTCCCTTTTCCCTACACAATAACGAAAAATAATAATTCACAAATAAACATGCCATCACAGTATATTATACAATAAGCAGGTCTGAACGATCTCAACTCTATATTGGTGTTCTAAGCGTTCGAACGTTTTAGCTTAGGTTTACCACAACATTCCCTTAACCTATGGATGTGATTTTAATATAATAATTTCACAAATTAATAGAATAAATAATATAATAAGCAATATGAACTCAATTGGTTTACTGGAAGAGACTGATTCAATTTGATAATGTTATCAGTTAGCGGTAACGTTGATAACCATTATGTTTCGAGATTGTTTGCTGCCTCTGCCTTGATTTTCATAATATGATTAAAGAATTGTTTTTTTTTTTAAGTAGCCACTGGAACGAATCGTCACAAGGTTTATGCAAAAATGAATTAAGGTTGTATTGTTCGAGAGTCACCTAATAAATATCATGTAAAATTACGCCAAGCAGCTATGTCTTGTACAAACAAGTGTCCACCCACCAATTGAAGTAATGATAATACTGCTGTAACTGTTACTCGTGGAGTTCAGCCTCCATAGTGGCAAGAAAAAAGGAAGACGAATCAAAGATTCAATATATATTTATAACAGCATTAAACAATTGACTATTGTATTAGCGATTGATACACATTGTATCGAAGACCTAATCAATTCAAATTCAAATTTCAAATTTATTTCCACAAAGTAGCTACAAACATCTAACTATAAAACACAAATGCAATTCACCACAATCAATTCAAATGAATAAGATTCCTTACTAAAAAATAATAAATTGAAACATAATAGCATTAATACTTCTATTCCTAACTAGTAAGAACTATAATGCACAATCAAACTGAATGGATTGGGGATTATCATTACATTATTATTCAACACTTCAATTAGTATAAGCTTGGTGGAAATCTACTGGCATAAGTGGGAACTTGTCGAACAGTAGAATTAGCGCCCCAGTACTTAGAGAGGAGAAAAATGAATAGAGAATAAGAATAGAATAAATGCTGCACTCGAGGATTTCTAAACATATGTAATTCTAATCGTACGCATCCTTCAACAATACCGTATGTAGAAAAAAATATTTTGCAAGAGACCTTCAAAATGGAAGCTATATTATTTTTGATATCAGAATAATATTCTTGGATTATCCAGTTTTTTATTTTCAATGTAATATACTTCGTTATTATTTGTTGATTCAAGAGATCGTTTGGGATACTATTCATTATTCTTGGTCTAATATAAATCAGTTGTTCTCGAATTAAAGTGAGTTTTGGAACATAGCATTCAAATTTATGTTCATTATATCTTGTTTTATGTGTTTCGCTATTGATTTATTAAAAGTTGTTGTTATATCTATTAAAATATTTGAGGATGTTAAGCACATACAGTTGGCAGATAGTCATGACTTTCAGATCACTGAATGCACTTATCGAAGGGTATAATATTGGTCTATTTGAAATTGTCTTGACAATCATTTTCTGTACAATAAATAGTGTTGAGATGTGAGAATTGAAGGTACCTCCTCAAACTATTAACCCATATTGCAGTATCGACTGAACACATCACAGTTACTTTCAATACTGATCGTAATTTAAAGAATTCATATGATACAAATTTCAATCTATTGCATAAGTAATCTATGTGTCTTTTCCATTTGAAACCTTCCTCGATTATTACCCCTAGGTATTTCAAGTGACTTGTTCTCTCAATTTCAGGACAATCACATACTACATGGTTGTCAACATTACAATTCATGTTTAATCTGAGTATACAGTTTGTGATTTCATGTCCAGTAATGTTTCTCGAAAATGCTATGTAATTTGTTGTTTTTATATTGAGACTAAGGGAATTTATGTCCAGCCATCTATTTAATGTGGAGAAACCTTTTGTGGCGGCTTCATAAACGTTATGCCATGTATTGCCTCCAAATAACAACACA
The DNA here is from genome assembly GCF_014356525.2 of Nilaparvata lugens. Lineage (NCBI taxonomy): Eukaryota > Metazoa > Arthropoda > Insecta > Hemiptera > Delphacidae > Nilaparvata > Nilaparvata lugens. The sequence continues at coordinate 42,010,639 of NC_052505.1, read as the reverse complement.
ATGTCATCAGCAAAAGAATAAGTCTCCCCACCATTTAGCTCCAATTTCAGTACCTCATGTACGTAAACCAGGAATAAAATAGGCGATAGTACTGTACCCTGGGGTAGGCCGTACCCGGAAAGTGGCATCCTACTAACGTCGTTCTCATTATTGAGAGTTAAAATTCTCACCCTATTTGAGAGGTAGCTCTCGAATAATTTTAATGGAGTTCCTCTAATCCCAACTCTTTCCAGTTTACGGAGTAATTGAATATGAGACACCGTATCGTACGCCTTGGCCAAATCGAGAAAGATAGCTATAGTTTTTTGTCCCTTATTCAAAAGATCTGACACAGCATTTGAAAACTGTATGAGGGCATCATCGGTACTTTTGTTTTTTTTGGAAGCCAAATTGAAGATTTTCTATTTTTCTGTATGAATCGAGAAAATTAACAGCTTGATTTTCTATTAATTTTTCCATTATTTTTGATAAGGAGCTGAGTAAACTTATTGGTCTGTAATTTTCTGCCAAGTTTCTATCACCTGCTTTAAAGAGTGGTTTTATCTTTGCCACTTTGAACGATGTTGGAAAAATTCCCTTTTTAAAACAATTATTTATTATTAAAGTTAAAAGGTATGCAGTGTGGTCTGCTATTTTTTTCAAGGTAATACTACTGATACCGTCACATCCCGGACTTGTATTATTTTTTAGACTTGATATAACCTTCATCACTTCTGCTCCATTGACTGGTTTATGGAAAAACGAATTATTGAGACTACAATTATTTTTCTTATACTGAAATTTGAACGAGGATTCATCATTATATCTAGGTATTATTTTGGCATAATTTTTCCCTACATTTACAAAGTACTCATTCAATTAATGTGCAGTTAATTTTATATCATCTCTCTCATTCCCTTCCTTATCCATGAGTTCATTAATATACGACCATAACTTTTTTGCATTGTTTCCACATTCACCTATTCTAGTTCTGTAATACTCGTCTTTAGTACGATTTATTAAGGAATTCAGTAAGTTCCTGTAGGAACTGTACTCATTTTCCAAATCTAAATATTATGGCTCTTTTTTTAAATGTTTGGCTATTCTGTCTCTTCTATTGATAGACTCTATCAACCCTTGTGTGATCCAAGGCTTCCATTGTCTTTTCTTATGTTTAATAGTTATCTCTACTGAGGAAAGTTTTATGTAGTTGGTTAATTTATCAATAAATATTCCAACCATAGTATCTATTGGATTATCATTATCTTAATCACAATAAGCATTAAGGAATTTCCATTTTCCATTCTGTAAATGAATATTGAGTTTATTAAAATTTGTTTTAGTTATTTTATTATTTTTAGCAGCTGATGTGTGAGCTAAAGGAACAGTCATATTCATGTGTAGTGTAATATTGCAAAATGGTCTGTTATATTCATTTTAAAAATATTGGCAGTTTTTGGTTTTATTGTATTACAGGTGTCCTTGAAAAATATATGGTCTATACAAGAATGTTTATTATCTACTATTCCAGTCGGTTTGTTTATTAAAGATCTGAATCCATTCCCACACATAACATTCAGATACTGAAGTGAATAACGGTCAATATTCAACAGGTCAATATTGATATCACCCACAGAAACAATGTTCCGATTTATTGGCAGAGTGTTGAGGTAATCATTCAAGTTTGCGATAAAGTTATCAACATTGCTATTAGGCGATCTATAGACCGCAATCACCTGTAAGCTTAGCTTCAATTAATTCACAATCGATCACAGTGAAACTATACTCTTTGCTAATATACATACTGTGATGAAACTTTTAAATGAATCTCATGAAAGGAGAGAATCAACCAGAAAAATTGTAATTACCCTTATAGAATGAAAGATCTGCCAAAGGAATAGTTAGCATCCGAGCGATAAGGCTTCCTTATCAACAGATGAGTATCAGATAAGAGTACCGTTCTGTACTACACATTTTTCCAGAGAATTATTTAATAAAATTATAATTATTTTGCAAATTGAGTACGAACCATTTATGAATTGCTCATTGAGTTTTGGAGGTTACACTTTTGTTTACTATTGATCAGATGTTTTGTAGCAGCTCAAACACAGCTGACTGATTCAATATCTTATAAAATGTCATGCCAGATTTTCATGCAAGCTGTAATTTCATTTCTAAAATTAAGAACTATTGATAAAGGACCAAGAATTTCGAATGGAAAGATAAAATGTTTGTATTATTGTTGAAATTATTTATTATTCACGAAATTATATTATAATGTCAAGTATTATTGTAACTAACTAGGTCATAGCATGAATATTGTATTATTGATAAGAGCAGCAAAAATTAATTATAACAGTTTTGAACATAATAAGAATTGTATAGGAATATTAAATTATAAATTTGTTTCAACTGAACCACATGGTGAATAAATCTCTTTGGCAAGTCTAAGCCAATCATATGTCATAGAAATAGCACCAAAAGGGTGATCGTTTGAAAACATCATATGTTAATCTGTTATCAGACAACAAACCTGCCTTATCATATATGCTAGTGCATGTACACTGCATAGAGGAACTATATCTAGAGAATTAAGCAGTTTAAAGAATTATACAAATTAGATTATTATTGTAATTAAAGGAATTATATTATTACTACTTGCCACTGACATCATGCCTACGTCATAATCATTCTACTAATGGCAAATTTTCATGCAAATTAATTACACAGAGATTCTCAGAGAAAAGGTTCTAGCCCCAAGCTTAGAAGAAGACACTCCACTTCCCTTTTGAAATCCTCACCAGTAAGACCTTGTTAAAAGTTACCAAAGACCTATATGTGAAATTTTGTTCGATTTTATATGTTTTATCTGTGAGCCAATATTTTAGGCTATTCTATTTGTTATGTGTAAAATTATTTCATCAATCGATAACTCGAGAATTTCAAATTTAATCATTCCCTAATTAAATTGGTGAAGGAAATAGTTAATTAAAATTCCACACGTGCTGAAACCGAAGCCTGGACCTGCCGCCGATCAAACGAATTTGATCTAAAGGAAAAACCATGACCGCCAAGGAGTTTCATGTGAGTTTTAAAATTTGGGGCCCCAATCTATGCTTCGAAATGAAATATTGTGTCTGACACGTTCCATATTATCAAGAACTGATCGAATATGATCATTGAAATAATTGAATTAAGCTGGATATTGGAACAGATCTAAGTGGATGTGGTGTGTGGGGTCAGATCGAGATTACCTATTCTCTGTCCTTACCTGCCCATATATCAGCTTTTATCTGTTACCAACTTCGACTTAGGAGCGAATTCGTCAACTGTATAGCAGATGCAGCTGGAGATCATATAATTTCCTACAATAGAGCTTAAAACCCGACAAGACTCTGTTCTCGAAATATATTCCGAGCGATATCTGGTCCTAGTACCCTATCTTGATCCTTCAGAACTTATTAGAGATGCAGTCCCGTAAATTATCCACATCGGGATTTTTGCTCGACCTGTATGATTTTATATGTTGTTTCATCACAGGTAATGGTTTTAAAATATACGTATTCAGTGTTTAGCAACCGCTACACTGCTGTTAAAAATTTTTATCATCATACAATCTGTCATAAGAAGAATCAAGGGTGAGCGAGTGTTTATGTCTCCCGTGATTCAGTCGATTGTATCGAATCTTGTAGTGAATCAATCAGTCTGATATTCAGTTAGCGTCCACGCACGCATTTCCAAAATTTATAACCTCAATACTGGTGACTCAGTACAAGATTCATTATACGTGTGTGAGGCGTTTAAAATACCGCTTTATACGATTTGGCTAGTAACGTGGGGCTATTTGTACTCCACATCAGATTCATTATACGTGTATCGACCTATCCTTGGAGGTGGGAGTAGCTCCCCTAGGAAAAGCTTTACAATACATAGGCTATTACATTTGTTCAGTTTGAAATAAAATGAAAATGAAATGAAATGAAAATACACTTTATTAGGCGGAGTTAGGACTAGAAAGTCCTTTCTACCACTCAACTTTACAGGAAAATAATAATACATTACAATAAGAAATAATACAAGAGAACTATAACAATATGAAACTGAGAATAATGCATAAAATTGTAAATAAAAATCAACCATTTTTGTCTGGTGCAAAAGTAAATTAAGTAAATCAATAAATTACAAAATAACTAAAAAATAATAATTTATAAAGTTGAGTAAATGATATAGGAAGAACGTCGATACAAAGAAAATTCAGCAAAAATCATTCATACAACATTCACACAGCCCACATATTGCATCGCAACTAGCCACCATCGCACTACTCCCGCAGACCCGCCAATAACAGCCGCCTGACCTCCACCCCAAAGCGAGCACGTCCTTTAATACTCCTAATCTCATCGGGGAGATTGTTCCAATGTCTGCATGCCGTGATGGTGAACGACTTATCGAAAGTTGCTGTCCTGTATATAGGAAAAGACAGCAGTGAGTCCCCATGATGAGTTGCTCGCACACTGACTTCAGGCAGAAACTTGAAGCTCTCAGACAGATAGGAAGGAGATTTCGTTTTAATTATGGAATGAAGGAGTGTTAGGATGTGCAAGGTACGGAGTTCAGTTAATTTTAAAAGTGATAGCTCATTATAGAAAATTGAAACATGGTCAAATCGCCTTAAATTAAAAATGAATCTTATGCAATAGTTTCGAGCACGCTGCAATCTGTCTGAGAGCTCCACAGTCATGTCATTTATTACAGTGTCACAATAATTAGAATGAGGCATCACGAGAGTTTTGACCAGCATGATTTTTATACTCTGTGGTAGAAATAGGGCAAACCTCTTCAAACTGTAAATGCAGGAGAATATTCTTTTGCAGACAAGTTCCACCTGGTCAATCCATGACAGAGTTTTATTTATAATGAGACCTAGATTTTTAACCCTGTCCTGGTATTCCAGCTCAACACCATTCAATGTCAGCTTTGGAACATTTTGCACCTGGAGTCTTGTGTGCAAACGGCTGTGAGCAACAGTGATGCTATTTGTTTTCCCCTCATTCAAATTCAAGCCATGATTATATGCCCAGCTACTTATAGCATCAATGTCAGCGTTCATCAGCTCCACACATGCATCAGAGTCAGCAACAGCAAAATGCCTATAGATTTGCAAATCGTCAGCGTAGAGATGACACCTACTGTTTTTTATACACTTGGTGATGTCATCAATGTGAATAGAGAACAGCAGAGGCCCAAGTACTGAACCTTGAGGGACTCCGCGGGTAACATCTCTCCATGATGACATCTCATTATTGGCTCTGACACACTGCCGGCGATTAGATAGATAGGATTCGACCCATTTGACACAAATCTCTTCAAAGCCAAGATTTTCTAATTTCAGAAGGAGTAGGGGATGGTAAACGCAATCGAAAGCTTTTGAAAAATCAAATAGTGTGAGTATAGTTGTCTGTCCTCTATCCATAGCAGACCTTATATCCTCTGTAACTTTCAGCAATGCAGTTGTGGTACTATGTCTTGAGCGGAATCCAGATTGATAAATGGAAAGTAGCTGGAAGCTCTGAAGAAAGCAGAGAACTGTTGATGGACAAGCTTTCTAGGCACTTGGACAGAGCAGGGAGAATGCTGATTGGCCTCAAGTCAGAAAATGATTCTATGGAAGGACATTTAGGGAGAGGAGAAACCAAAGCTGACTTCCAAATCATTGGAAAAGTTGAAGAAGCCAAAGATTCATTGAAAATTATGGTGAGAACAGACAGGGTGAAAGGTAGGGTATCTTTTAGAAATTTAATTGGAACACAATCAACTCCCACGGCATTGCTTGACATCCTGTAACCACTTTGAATACATAAGTTTCAGTGACAGGAGCAAAAGAGAACCGCTGATCAGGAGCAGCACGAGGAGTAGCCGAGAGAGCATTAAGTTAGTCATGAGCAGCAGTCAGATCAACAGGCACATTGGTGAAATGTCTATTGATATCATCTAAGATGAAAGGAATATTATGTTCAATTTGTGACTTACCAATACCAAGATTTTTCAACTTTGACCAGAGAGTTCTAGTAGGCTGCCGTTGTGAGAGTGACTGGTAATAGAACCTCACCTTGGCATTCCTGATCTCCTGCTGAGTTTTATTTCTCAGTCGTTTGTATTCTGCCCAGTCAGCTGCTGATTTAGAACGTTTGGCTCTACGGAAGACAGAGTCTCTCACTTTCTGCATCTCACGAATCTCTGGACCAAACCAAGGAGCAGGTTTCTTGTTAACTCCCCTGGTAACTAAAGGAGCATGTGTGTCATATAGGACCAACAAGAAAGTATTCAATTTTTCAATCATTTCATCCACGTTGGCAGTTAGGACAACTTCATACCATGGGATTGAGGCAGCATCCAACAGAAGAGAATTCATATCAAGATATCTGTAATTCCTGTAGGTGATGAACTCTTGTTTGGGTTTTGGAGGATGCAGTCGGTAGGCACAAAATATTAAACCATGTTTAGAAATTCCAGGGACAGATAGTTGTCAATGGTGAGCAACCAAACTTGCATCACCAACAGCATCCACATCCAGCCAGGTCTCAGCAGTCGCCGTGTGATGCGTTGCCTGCATAGGTAAAATAGACATATTACAGCAATTGAACATAGAAACAAAATTAGATCTTTTCACAGAAGATAAATCAAGTAGATTGGTATTAAAATCACCCATTACAATAACATGCTTGAAACCAATCATCAGGTCTAATAAAGATTTTTCAAATTCTCTAATAGAACCAATGTCAGGAGCCTTATAACAAACACATTCAAGCAAGTGAACCCCTCTTACAGAAACATTCAAGAACATAAACTCAGTCTGATTAGCAATCATGCTATCAGACACATGTAGAATGGTAACTGGAAGATGAGATATGACATAGACTGCCACACCACCTCCTCCCTTATGGAGACGGTCATTTCTAAACAGATAGTAACCTGTCAATTCGACACATTTATTACTTATATGTGGTTTCAGCCAAGTTTCTGATACCAGGACAAGATCCAACAAGCTACTATCAAATATTGTCCTAACCTCATCAATATGACACGGTAGCGATTGGGCATTGATGTGGGCAACCTTTAACAAGCCGTTGGAGTGTGAGAGAGCTTGACAGAGTGCAGACCGAACGGACGGAGCATGCTGGCCCGTGGAGGCGGGCTGGTCAGGAACCACGGCGACCGTCCGCGACGAGACCGCGGCAGTAGCGAGACGAAGGCCAGCACTACACAACCAGCGAGCAACACATGCACACACAACACTTTAACAAGCATTCATCATCAAATACAAACATCATCATTACTATTATTTCAATTAGTGGGGTACAAGTCCGACTCCTATATGGACTAAAGAAGCTTGTATTTTTAAATAGTATTGGGTAATAATAATTACTTCTTTCCAGTTCATAGAAAGGTATAGACGTATAGACGATAAACGAGCGAAAACTATAGTGTGAAATATAACGGAACAGTTAAAATTCAATAATTATAATACCATTAATACAATGTATAAGTACTTCAGATTCGACAGGGGAGAATATAGAATATGCTGCAATTCAACATGAGAAACCAGACACAGATCTACAATTAATCATAGATGAATATATTTATGTAATCATACATCATTATGATCAGTATATAAAATAGTAATAAGATAGTATTGGGTATTAACAGTATAAAATAGTATAGGGTAATAATAGCTACTTCTTTCCAGTTCATAGTAAGGTATTATAGACGTATAACAAGCGCAAACTAGTGTGAAATACAATAACGAATCAGTTGAAATTTTAGTAAATATAATACCATTAATATAAGTACTTCAGATTCGACAGGAAAGAATATAAAATATGCTGCAATTCAACATGAGAAACTATAAGCTACAGATCCACAATAATTGATCATAGAGCAATAGCTAAAAAGCAACAATTGTATACTGGTCGCTAAGAAATGCTATTCATGCAAATCAGGGAAAATATAGAGTGATAGCATTGGAAAAGCCAAATCCAATTATAAACCTGATTTTCTTATTTATCGTATATACACCTGATGAATATATCTATGTAATTATACATCATTATATGATCAGTATAAATGGAAAGTCATTCATAACATATTTTCAACTTCATTATAACGGTACGGTATTAAAGGGAAAGAAGTTTTAGAAGACTTCACAGAGTATGCATGACATTAGACATAACACCAATCATTGCAACAGTAACTATTACTCATAAAAATAAATAAACAAAAAGATTGAATAATAAATTATGAAAAATAATTAACTTACATCTTAGAATGTACTGTAATATCTTTAAGAGTAAATTCATTTGCAAAGTCTCAATATTTCAAATAAATATTCATGAATACAGAGTGCATCAACAGTCAACGTGAAGAGGGTGTTAAAAACCCAACAATAGTAGCTAATCGAGATCAGAGAGCCTAACAGCGGAACGAATCCGCATCCTTCACCCTCTCCCGCAACCCATTTCACAATTCCATCACTGGACCACACTTTGGAAAAGGCAAATTTCACCGCTGCCGCCTTGTAGACCTGCAATCGAAGCATTGTTAGATCCTCTTTTATTGTGATATTGGACCCCTTCAACATCTTCTTCCTTTCGAACACTCGCCGACGCTCCCTGTAGCCAGAAAAGCGCAAAATGATTGGTCTAGGACGCACTGTGCCGCTCGCATCCGGAGGCTGCCTCTTTCCGACTCTGTGCGAGCGCTGGATTCGTTCCAGAGAAAAGTCAACAAGCTGCAGCTTAGTCTTGAAAACATCAAGGACCAGTTGATCGGTGTCCTCATTTGGTCTTCCCTGTATCCCGAAAACCCTCAGACTCGTACGTCGCTGATACTGTTCTATATCGTCGTTGCAATGTTGAAAATCAGACTCGAGTTTCATCACCCGCTTTTTGAGAGCAGATACGCTCGCCGCTAGATCTGAGATCTCCTCCTCTAGTGATTTTAAGCGCAGTTGAAATTGCCTCATCGAAAACATCAGTAGCGACGGGATCTGCTTTCGGAGCCATGGTCTTATCAGGTCGTGCAAAGTTCAAAGATACAACTGCTCAAAACTCTGTTAGTAGAATCGGAACTCTAGATCTAAGATTTCTTGGCGTGCCCGACATACAAAAAAGTGTATACTCACGCACAGATAAGTCCAGTTGAGTAACGGAATACACCACTGCACGCACAAGAGAAAACTGAAGACGATAGTACCGAATAATGAATGAGTTAACTTCAAAAACCCATCGAAAACTACAAAACTTTAAGGAGCCGAACAGGACTATACTTACTACTCGATCATTACCCCCACTCCAGTTTGCTGGGAATATTAAGCAGATTATAGCCCTCTATATAAAAATCAATAGGTTTATCTCCGGAGTACCAGGTTTTCTTCAGTACTATTACTTCAAATGTTAATTTACAACCGTTAATACACACCATAAACTCATTAATTTTTTTAAAAACACTTCGAATATTCATATGGAAAAGGTTTAAATAATTAGCAGGATTGTTTTCATTAATTGATTTCAAATCATTGTACAAATAATCATTTATCTCCTCCATCGAAAACTCATCACTTCTTAAAGCTTCACATAGTTCATCGAAATTATTCATTTTAAGTTGATGATAACCGATAAATAGTCTCGATCGATAGACCACGATCTAAGCATTGATCTTCCAAACGAAACAAAACTAAGACATTCTCCATTATTCGCAAACCTTATCACCACCTTTTCCAATCGGTACTTGTGAGCCTCGAGCGCGAAAACTGTTCAATTGTTCTACTGATTTTAATTCAATAACTGGCTTTCCCTCCTCCCTCCTCATAAGAATTTTTCCGTCCTTCACCCAAAGAAATTTGAACTGCTTCTCCCTGTGTGCCTCTCTTGCCAACAAGAACAGCTTTCTCCTAGCTGGAGACAAACATTCATTTATATAAATCGGCTTGTCGGTGTTAAGTTCCACGTTATCCTGTTTCAACCTTCAATAGTTGTTGAACAAGCTTCAAATTTTTTGTTCTGATCCTCCTGCTTTTGCTCTGATTCCACAATTTCCACATGTCATACCTCCAGCGAATTTCCAAGATCAGCCTCCATACGTTTTTGATCTGTCTTCATCTCGTTAAGAATTTTTACGACATCTTCCAACGATTGTATGCTGCCGTCGATTCAGGAATTGATGATTGTATGGACATGCTTTTCCTGCGTTAAATACTGCAATCCTCACAACGTCACACTTGTTTATTATCACTTATAAACTTGACATCCTCGGATTTAAATCCTGCACACCCTGCATGCACTAGAGCGGTACATTCACTGCAAGCTAGCCGATCACAGTTCTGTCCCGTTCGGACTGATTTACAACAAACTTTACAAGACATGCTATTTTGGAGAAAAAAAAAATAAAACTTGAAACTCAAATATACCGTAATTAAAAAAGAGTTCCAACTGCAATTCACTGACCGAATTTTACAAGAAACAAAATACTTATCGCTTGACAATGACAGATAACGCACCGAATAGAAACGAAAATCAATCCTCTCTCTCCGAGGTCTCGGCTGCTACTGTCAAAGAGACAAATGAATTCATTGATAAATGGGAAATTCCACTCATAAGTTAATTCAAATTGTGAATAACATTCTAATGGATGGAATAAATTCCAAGTACCTATGAATAATATCCTAAAGAAAGAACATAATTTCAATAATCTCAAATTCAAATAATTACAATAGGCTTCATCATTGGAATATTAATCAACCAGGCTTATTGTAATTTTAATATTGACAAGGAAAGTAGAAATAGGTACTGCTATGTCAAGCTCAAGTGTTCTAAATGCTGATTCCGATACTCAAACTAAGTAGTGTCATACGTTTCAACATATCTCACGAAGCTTTATGCTTAAAGTTTTTCATTCTCCGGAAATAAATAATGTAACAATAGAAGCTGTTCGAAATTGTTATTATGTGCGATAAATTGTCCTGAAATGTGAGAGACATTGCAGAGTTGAGCAGTTATGTGATGAGCTATCTTCTCCAGGCAAGAGGAATGACTGGCATCGCTTTACAAATGTCCCGTAAAATTTTGATGTTCGTTGTGCATGTTTTGGTATTTGATACGCTTATTAATTCAATTTTCATGATGCCCTACTTGGAATGATTGCTAAACGTAATGGGCTACACTTCCCAGCAGACGAGAAAGTGCAATGAAAATAAATCTCACCATTTACATCTTGTTTCCTTTGTGGTGAAAAACTTGTGTTAGCTCTTGAAAATGTCAAACAATAATTTCAGTTTCTAAGAGTTATCACTCGTTCCAAGGACTTATCTGGAAACATCTGAAGTTGTAGAATAATGTCCAAGACATCTTGAAGTTGTAGAATAATTTCCAAGACACCAGCAAGGTTTTTCTAAAAGAGAAAGTAATTTGACATTCCACAGGAAAGCTTGAAAATTTAGAAAAAAGAATTTGAAGGATCCAGAAGCTTTATAGTTCATATTTTTGTAATCATCACATTTTTATATCAAACAAATTAAAAAAAAAAAACTTGAGTGTGTTGTGATTGATTCACAGAGGAATGCGAAAATTCCCATCACAAAGGCCCGGTTGCACAAAAGCCGGGTAAATTTTAATCCTGATTAATTTCAAGTGAACCAAATCAGAGAAGACCATTTCAAAAAGATCGCTCTACTGGAAATAATGAGGATTAAAAATAACCCGGCTTTTTTGCAACCGGCACTAAGTACCTGATTGAATGATTACGAAAGTTCAACAGATTGAACTCCCTCACTCACTTCCATCATCAACAGACGACGAAATCCTATTATATTAACCCAAAGACTACCAAATAGGGTCTATGAAGCTTGTCCTGTCAAATAACAAATAATCAATTTTACCATTGGGATAACATGTCCCAATACAAAAAACATGATAAAATGAATGAAATTTAGTGAACAGCTTTGCAATTTCAATTTCACATGTTATTATTGACATTTTATAAAGTGATTTACTTTCTTTCAACTCAAAATGACACTGCAAATCACATTAGAACAGTTTCATTCAGCACACAACTAGCATCTGACACATGCATGCATGAGAGCATAACCACAATATAACCTCAATTCACAATAATATGGCGATCAGATAGATAGATAGATAGATGAATAGCCTGCTATCGATAGATAGATAGATAGATAGATAGATTAAATAGCATCCACTGCTCACCTAGAACAGGGGGATCAGGAACTTGTCGAAAAATCTAAATGGTCGAAGAAAAAAAGGACACAGCCCACAGTAACAAATACACAAGATACAGGAAAAGAAAACATTATACCATTCATGTAGAGTAATATTCAATGTACTATTCCTTTGAGTAGAAAGCACTCTTGGGAAAATCCATCTTTAATTATTGAGATCTAAAGTGTCGTTCATTCACACTCTTCATGAAATCAGGTAATATATTATATAATTGGATACCAGAGCTTCTGGCGCATCTCTTATAGAAAGTGGAGCGATGCATCTCATCTCTCAACAAGTGTTTATTCCTGGTATTATGAAAATTAACATCATGACCACGAGTAAAATAACATTGATTTCTCTTAACAAAACAAAGGGCCTCCAAAATGTAGACACTGGGTGAAGGAAGAATTCTTAGACTTTTGAAATGGGGTCTACAACTATTCCTTTGTGACTCCCCAACCATTACCGTAATAGCTCATTTTTGAATCCTAGCTTTTTGAATAACTAGCTTACCCAGCGAACCTTGTATTGCCAAAAAGTCAATGTATCTCATGTCACACTTGACTTTATTTAAAAGTCATGAAATTTATCTGACAATCAATATTTTCATTTACATATCAATACGGACCTCCTATGTGCTTAGTCATGGAGCATTCATTATTTCGACATCAGAGTATTCAAAGAAAAATTCAATTCAGTCTGTTATTCTTCAGTAATATCAATGATTGCAATATGAACAACTCTCTCATGAATTTCTCAATGATTGGGGAGTAATAATAATTATTTGTATAGGTTGTTATGTTATTTTTCCATATCATGTGCCCTGCTTGGCCGCGGTCGGTAGAGCAAAGATTTTTGAGTATAATATTTCTCGTGACTCCTAAAAGAAAAATAGCACCAGTTTCTTAACAGCTCTCCTAGGAGCTTGAACAATTCTCTGCTTTCGCTGGCTGTAAACGTCGGCCGCTTTAACAGTTCACAGTTTTTGTGACTGATTTGGTAGACTACACAGATATAGATGCAGTAGAGGTAGACAGATATAAGGGCTCTGATTATCATACTAGACAATGCGGTATCACCACCAATGCCATTCACCACCATTCACCAAAGTGGTCAGCAATGAAAAATGATAACAAGCGGAATCAGAGGCGACACTCTATCAGAATACCTTATAAATTCTATTAATTTAAATTGCTGCTGCAACTTAATACTATGACCTTTGAGTTTCTTCGAATCAGATGTGTTGGTCCTGGATTATTTAAATAAATCTCGGGAACGTATAATTCCCAAAGATTTATTAATCAATGCTGTATATCGCCGATTGATCCAACTTTTCGGTGAAGAATACAGTTGGTTGATCATTTTAATAATATGTCAATAATAGTAATAAAATAGAATATTACAAGATTGGTCATGCATGGAGATAGGATAATAAATGAAGGGTACACCATTCAATAAACATAAAAATAATATAATTACATGATAAATTCAACAAGCAATGAAAAAAATATACAGCAACAAATATAAAACAATATGAGAATAAATATATATCAAACAATATCACAGATAGCTCACGACTTTTTTTCTTAGCACGAATTGTTACCATGTGCTTCTACGTTCAATCATTTAAGAAGGGATCTAGTCTTGTGCTCTATAAATTGGTGGCTGTCCCCGGTGACCTCTAGCGAGCAAGTGGGCTTGGACCTACCCCATTCTTTTCACAACCATACTTCCGTATTTTTAATTGCATATAATTTAAATATCTACTCGCATTGGTGCTCTCACTAGCCTCACTACTACGCTATTTTCCAGTGAGCCGTGAGCTTCTTTTTTGATATTATTATTCTTATAAGCATTTTAACCACGGACTGTAAAGCTCTACAGAATGTTGAGGAAAATGATTTGAAGAACTATTTTTTTTTTTCATACATATTATTCATTTAATTATTCAGTGAATCATTCCACTTAATTATCGGTTCAGCTAATGCAGTCAATATATCCAGTAAATTGTTGCTTATTTCAGTAATTTCAGTTCAGTTCTATTAATTCAATTTAACTGATCAAGTTTGTTCATTCACTCAGTTTTATTTAGTGAGTCATTTAATCCTCTTACTTTTAAATATTACTCTTTATCGTTGATTGGCTGGATGGTCAAATCTAAGACAGTCTTACATTTCCTCTTTCAAACTTTTCCATTCAGTCGAATCCATATATCATTTTGATGTCTTCATTGAATTTTATCTCTGAGTGTGAATGAAGAGTAGGATCTCAGGTGATTGAGTGATTGTGATCTGCTTATCTTTTGCATACCGTTATCTTGACTACGTCTCTCTTATCTGTTCCCCCAATTTTAAAATTATTTTAATCGGTAGGGTTCATCTCCAAGGCATGATAACAACAACGTTTTTTCTCTTTTCTACATTTTTCAAATCAATCTCATTTTCCTGTGTCATAATGGAAGAGGTTAACGCTCATACCTATATTTATCAGTATGCTGTTCATTGCCTTTTACTTGTCTCTTTTTTTCTAACCAACTACAGTATCTTGATTAAGTCATCTGCTTTCTTTTCTTCTATCAATCATTCGCTGTTTCTCTAGGATTTATTTCAACATTGTCTGCTGTAGAATGTTTATATTGATGGAGCCGAACTGCTTGGGCCATCTTATAAAGCGTTATCTTATTGTGTGATAGCGCTCGAGACCTATAAATTCCTTTCATTCCATGGTTTTGAGAACCATTCAAAATTATATTCTTACAATGTCTTCTAAGGAACGATTAGCTACAGCTGGTACCAATCAAGTACGGTACATAACGTCAACTCCAAACCATCGTTTTAATACCAGTACCATAGCCTATTATCTAAATTAAGCCATGCCAGTACACAATTGATCACAGGGTGACGTGTTTATTATACAGCAGGTAACTTTATATGCTAAATTATAAGTGGCCACTCGGCAGAAAATTTCAAATCATGGGTCTGTGAAATGGATTGATAAATAATTATTATTAGACCCCGTATCAAAATTTCTGGTCAAAAACCATCCCCAATATTCACACAACATCCCTAAAGTTTTATGCCGTTTTGTCAAGTAGTTTTCAAGTCTGTGGGGAACAAACAAACTAACAAAGAAACTTACAAACAAACTCACAAACAAACTAACACACAAACAGACATTCTTTTTTTATATAATATAGAGATAACAGAAGCGATTTACTACAGAACTTATGAATTAATGTTGTGTAGCTTATAATTGAGCTGAAATCATGTGTCAGCGCATAAAGTATGACTGTCTAACAATCTGTGTGACAACTGCCGAATAATAGTGTTTTGGATAGTGTTAGGGTATTCAAGATTTATTCCATCTTTGATTCCGTCTGATATGATTCATCATAACATAATTTGATGAATGGATCTGATTGAAGGTGAGATTAAATTATTTAATAATTCCATGTTCATAAAATATTTACGTGTAATATATTCCATAATATATTTTTCTATTCGTTGGATATTGGTAGCGCCAAGGTCAATGGTAAGTGCTGGCAGGATCTCACTGCCCAAGTTGAAAGTAATATCACATAAAAAAATATCTACTTTGGCTCAACACTGAGCTTCAAAGGCAAACGGAGCAGAGAAAAAACAACAGTACAATAACAGTAGATACAAATTCTTCATACTTCAAGAATATCTCATGATAAAAATTCTAATAATTCAATTCCATTGAACTCTCATCGATACAGTGATCATTTTGAACGACTATATGGGATGAAATTGGCATGAATTGGCAATAAACTGGGTAATTTATTCGTCATTTTCGATCCTTAACATCACATTTCTCCGAAAGTTCATGATCCGTTATAATATTGAATTAATTTATTGTTATCAATTCCCATTACTCTTGTCAAGAATATTGACTGAGTGATACCTTCGATTGACTGAAGTGGAGCTTCATAATAATAAGGAAAGTGAGTAAATAGCTTTCCCAAAAAGCCTTCAGCAGTTTGTGATATCTCAGACAAGAAGAATTTAATGTGGTGGGAAAGACCACGCCATTAAAGAGCAGATCATCAAGTTGATATATCTGAGTTGTTAGGGGAAGTGAGTTCTGTTGATTGGAGTGGTCTTTCCCACATTCCAGACCACTTTCAAGATAACCGATCTTGAAATGTTCTGGGTTTTCTCCTGAAGATGCAACATAACTCTTTCCTATCTTTCCAACCATATGCTATACTCCAGAGATAGAACTATACCTTCACGTCAATTTTACTCATCGCCGTACATGCAGTCATTGAACAGGATAGTACACCATAGAGATCCTAGTTCATGCTAATGATTATTAGTACATATTTTTACCTTCCACTCATGACGAGTGCTTATCATTCATTCAATGAACAATCTAACTCTTCTTGAAACAAAATAGAATGTTGTTGATTTTTTCCATATCATATTTAAATGAACTGGCATCATATTTCCATTTCATCTTCTCAATACTTGATTGCTTGATTGCAGTTTTGCATGAGAGTACTGCAATTATTGGTATATATCATGAGAGTATATAATAATTTTATCAATGGTGTCGGTGCATTTTTTTTCAAATTGTTTTGCTCATCATGGAAATTATTCTCTTTTTTTCTTATATAAACAGACTTTATTGTACGGTGTTCTGGGAGTCCTTCCCCTGTGCATGGAAAATCGCTTTATTGGTGTAATGTTCTGACCTGATGTCGCAGTATGTCAGAAGTATTGGGAGGAAAAAGGAGTTAAAATTAATATCAGTGGAAATTGAACATGTTCTTGCACTGCAACATTGGGGAACGCGTTCTTGAATACTATCATTCTCATGTAACCTATTATATATAGTCAATATTATTATTCTCTTGAATCTGAAAATTATAATAACATTCATCCACTTTACTTTTCATAATGAGAGTACTTGAAACGGAATTCCAAAAGATGCAACAATTTGGAATACGTGAGCCTGAAGAACACATTGACAAAAACAGATTGAGTGTATGAGGCTGTGTAATGTATGTTTCCAGAAGAGTTCTTATGTTAAACTATATGGAAGCGAAGTGATTGGTTTCCTCTCGAATAGTTTTTCTCTCTCTTCAGGAGCCTAATGAACAAGTTTATCATCCTATTGGAGAAGATATTGTTTGAGAATATCGATCTCTGATGTAACGATGTTACAGTTGATCCTCTATCCTATTAGATCACGATGATCACTGATCACGATGAGAAGTATATCAAGTTGGAAACGGCCATTGCAGAGCTTGAAAAAACAATTCTCAGCAACGAGAGGAGGTTAATTTTCTTCAGCAGAGGTCGAGGATTGAAAACTTAGAAATTGGGGGTTTACCACGAACAGAAAAGGAAAACATTTATGAAATATTGGGGGCTGTTGCTAAGTTGATCGGGGTCTCATTTAAACAGGAAGACATTGCTATAGCTCATAGAGTGCCGAACGCTAGAGGTGATAGTAATATCATCGTTAAATTTGTTGCAAGAAGAGTAAAGTTTTCGTGGCTTGAAGCGGCGAAAAAGAAAAAAGACATTAATGCAATCGATCTTGGTTTGGGGCTCCCTGGATCTTCTGTGTACATCAACGATCATCTGTCTCCTTACAACAAACAGCTTCTTGGAAAGGCTAAAGAGTAAGAAAAGGGGAAAACTGGAATTTGTTTGGGTCAAGAGTGGAAAAATTTTCGTTAGGAGGGATGCGGCGTCCCCAGCCAAGCAAATACTGTGAGAGGCCTCTTTGGAAAAGCTTAGTCAAGGATAGAGTGGTTTGAGTGTACTGAAAATGATGCTCTTAAACTGTGAGTAAGAACATTACTTGAATGATATTTATTTTTCCTTCCATTAAGACTATGATACTCTTTTTACATAAGTTATTTTGCAAATAGATCCTAGATCTCTGTTGGTTCATTTAGTTGTAAATCGGTAGTTTGAACGGGGATGTTTCACAGAGACAAGTTCTCACAGACACAAGTAGTGTTTTTGAACGATATTAGTGTCACAGAGACAAGTTTCACAGGAGCAAGTATTTCTATAAATGGCAGTCTCACAGGAACAAGTTCCCACAGAGACAAGCAGTTTCATAGAGACAAGGTCTCCGTCCAAAGTAGTAGCGCTATAAATGGCAGTCTCACAGAAGCAAGTTCTCACTGAAACAAGGTGTTTCACAGAAGCAAGGTCAGTGTCGTAGAGACAAGGTAGCGAATGTAGGAAGAAGTTAGGCGTGTTGCCTACATCTGAACTTGAAGGCACTCCATTATTTGTTCTAGTAAATTGAATGTCTGCTGTTTTTCAATCATGCAGGTATATGTTTATGATTGAAGGTTTATCATATTAGATAGGGATGGGTTGGTAACCTATTAGAATTAGATAGAAGATAGATAGAATTATGAAGATAACTTAAATAAATAAATTGAGTTCTATGCAAATGTAATATATTTCTACCAAACTCCAAGATAACTATTCCAATATATCTAATGAGTATATATTAAACCTTCTACCCGGAAGAATAATCAATATGAATATGAAATGGAATATATAAAGGCCAAATAGCCTACCACTGACCTATTCATCACCGCTTCTTAAAAACCACATGGCCAAAATGGTTTTTCATTATAATTCCTTCTTTCGTAATAAATTGTTTATGCTTTTGTACTCCTGAGCGAAGCTCGTTCCCCGATATTATGAGCTAATCATATCTTCTTTTTCCAAGCTGCGGTCTCGAATTGTAAATTCAAATTAATATAATATTAACTTCAGACAGTCACAGAGTAAAGCTGCGTTAACACCAATAGATTCTATAGATTCTATTAGATTGAACATAACTTATCATACACATGATGAACATATGTGTTTTTCAAGTGCCGTTCAATCTATAATAATCTGTGAGGATTGGTGTAAACGCCGCTTTAGATGCCAAGATTTATCATGGCGTTCCGAGCTACGGATGATAATGTCAATGAAAAACTTCATTTTCCTCATGAAATCTTTCCCATAGAAATTTAACAGATTGTTGTTCGACAAGCGTCTCTACATGTTACAAAATGAAAATCCCAGTGAAAAACAAAAAGTGCCACTTGATAATTCCCAAATCATCTTTTTAATCGTAGCTCTGATTCAACTGAGCAATAACTTTCTGAACTTACTGAGTTAATATTAAAAATTATCATAAGCGCAATGGGACTTGGGATTCCATCAATTCAGGATAAGTATTATATCGGTATACATTTTTACAGGATTGAAGTAGTGCAACATTTAGATTAGCACACCAATAGATTTTATTTGTAACAAAGTGAGTTCATTACTTTCATATATGAAAGTTCTACTTTTTCCATTATGATATAGTATATTGACGACTACTGCAAAACATTGTCTGGTAGCCCTGGTAATGTAATGTAATATAATATAATGTAATGTAATATAAATGTGATCGTATTGTAGATTGGAAGTCTCCAACCAGCCTGATCAGATTTCTTAGTGGGGCCATTGGCAAACATTTTAAAAAATACCTGATATTATAACAATGACTTTATTCCTAGTAGATAGCATTTGTAGTAGATGGCAAAGGATTCTCGTTACCACATTGCAAAGGATGTTCAGTGAGGTCTACTGTTATCTGGACTACTAGAGTATTGTAACTCCTAATGTCAGATTGAGTAAGAGCTTGAAATTTATCCCTATTTAGTGTACTCCATGTTCAATATCTGCCCCTATCTTATATTAGAAGAAACTGGCCTCTGAATAAATTAAAAAACGCACTAAATCTAATTCTGAATGAAAATGCTTATTATTCCGTAAATTAATTCTCAAATTGTTTAAAATATGATATTCAGTGCTGTGAGTTTATAAATAGTTTTTTTTTTCAATGTATGACTTAATTTATTCAATTGTAATGAGTAATGATAATTATGACTTGATAAGACTGATTTGATGAATCTTATAATTATGAAGCTTATAATTAAATAACGAGTTTAGAGCACCGGGAAAATGGGATTTATATTTTATTATAATAAATATTCAAAATTACGTTTCCAACCGACAATTACTGTCTTTTTGTCATGTACTTAAAGTTACTGAAAACCATATCGGTTGGGACTGATCAAGGTTTATTTAGGGTGGTTTTAATTATTAGTTTTTGTGTTACAAATAGTTCACCTAGATCTAGATGGCTATTGAAACATTATTGATCTAACTAAAGCATGATATTAGTGTCAAAGATAGAAATCTGCGTTTCAATTCATTATCATGTGTGTGATAAGAGAGAGAGAGAGAGTGAGAGAGAGAGAGAGAGAGAGAGAGAGAGAGAGAGTGAGAGAGAGAGAGAGAGAGAGAGTGAGAGAGAGAGAGAGAAGTGAGAGTGAGAGAGAGAGAGCCCGAAGGAAAGGGTATGTGTGAGAGAGTGATGTGGTTGAGTGGGAGTGAGAAAGTTCGATATATAGCCCAGTCAATAAAGGTTTTTTCGATCCGAAAATTAAATAAAAGCTGAATCTTTTACCATCGATAGAACCCTCCCAGAGGGTCATTCTCCCAAAAGTCCCAAGAAATCCCCTTGGAGCTTTCCCCCCTAGCCCCCCTCAAAGTTGAAAAATGCAGGTAATCACGGAAAATCAATTATCTCTGTACCCATTGATCGGAAACAGTTCTATTATATGCCATTCGATTTGTTACATTATGGACTACAATATTAGTTATATTCATTTTTTCAATAAAATTAACAGTTTTCTTGATAAAATTATATATATGTGAAAATTTAGGGGGTTTGCGATTTGATTTTTTTGTTTTCTTCGGTTAACTTCAAAGCAAGTAGTTTTAAAGAAAAATGAGTCGAATAATTAATGTAGCCACTCTCATTGCAAATTCATTGATGTATATTGTTATGTATTTGCGATTCGATTTGAAACAGTCGAAGCGGAACGGCGCGGCTGACTCTTAGCCATAGTAAACAGCAAACTGGAAATCGATTATCTCTGTAACCATAAATCGGAAAAAAATCCATCATATGTCATTCGATTCGTTAAATTAAGGACTACAATATTAGTTGGATTCATTTCCTCAATTAATCGAACAGTTTCCTTGATAAACTAATATAATGTAAAAATTTAGGGGTTTTTCGATTTGATTTTTTGTTTTCTCCAATTAACTTCGAAGCAAGTAATTTTAAAGAACAATGTGACGAATAATTATTGTAGCCACATTCATTGCAAATCCATTGATGTATATTGTTATGTATTTGCGATTCAAGTTGACGCTGTGGAAGGGGAAACAGCCGACGCGGCTCACTCCCTTCACCATAGTAAACAGAATAATACTGCTGTCTACGTGTCTACATTGCATCTCATTTACACTATGGCGCTCGAAACAATTAATTTTGTCTATTGTTTTGACATGCGCTGTATATGTATTTTCACTTTTCAATACTCTAAAAAAATATTACAATTTTCTTGATTCAACCATGCTCATGATAAAAATTAGGATTTCGTTGTTTGCTCACAGAATTTATTATATTAATTTGAAGTGTGCCTTCTCCATACGAGTCAGAGGTAACACAATTTGATAACTCTAGTTTCAGATATTGATGTTTTTCAACGAAGTTTCATGATATATTATGTGTCCAACTCCTTCATCTTATCCTTATTTTGTGAAAAATGAAGATTCAAAATTTCTTTTCATAGCTTTTCTTGTGTTTTCTCTTGTTTCATCACTCTTTATAATTCAAACACTTGATAATGGGATGAATATCATCAGATCACGTGAACAAAAAAAATAAAAGGGTAGGCCTACCTGAGATACTAGATGGAACACTGTACTCCTGATAAATTGAAAACTTTCAAGCTGAAAGTAGATTAATTTGTTGCATATTCGGTTCAAATATCAACAAATGTTACCAAATATTACCAATATTATCACATATAGTGAGAACGAATTACTCTGAAGCTTTCTATTCTCACTGAACATGAAGAGGCAATACCAAGCCAGAATTGCAGTTCCGTTCACAATCATTATCAGAGCTTTCAAATTGATGCTATGTAAATTTAACTATAGATGCTATTCCCCTCTCACAATTTCCCTGTTTATCCTTATCGTGATTCAGAATGAAGTAGTTGATCTCTATAATCACAAAAATCAATGTACAGTACCTATAATAAATAGTAAAAATAACAAATTTTTTAGTAATAATGCAACTTTTTCTAGGTACGAATTTCAAGGCTCTTAAAATGACTTTTTCTCAATCACAGACAGAAATTCCAATGATCATCATAATAGTAATTCAGTGGAAATTTTTGTATTGTACATTGTTCGACGTAAGATAAGCTACATCTTTAAGGTAATCAACGTATTTAGGATTATCATGTTTATGAATGAAAGCGAGACTGTGATAGAAGATTAGTCAAACTGAAATATAAACATTATATACAATGCATATTTCTGATCAACTATAATTACAAATGATAGTATCAAGCCGAAATGAATTGAGCAACTGAATTTCAAAGTTACTATCCACTGTTCAAATTGCACTGTGATTTCCTTTTACTTCCAAATGGATTGAATTGTCTCACTCTTCAACGTAACAATTATTGTAAAAAAACCAGTGGAATGTGAACGTCATCCAAATAGCATTTGAATTTCAATTTTCAGATCATGGAATTCATAAAAAACTAATTCTTGAGAGAATAGTGATGAATTGCAGTGCAAATAACATTGATACAAAGCGATACAATGAAAATCAAAATCGATGAATTTAATACTGGACATCAAATTTATATTACCGTTAATTTATATTAATTATGAAGCTTATAAAATGTAAACCCAACATTTGAAATTTTCTCTACTGGAGCAAAACATCGATAGAAAATAAAGGAGAGCCCATTAAGCACATAAGCACAATACAAAAGCCCTCAGAAAATTTATGTCTATCCATCACTGTTG
Source organism: Nilaparvata lugens (assembly GCF_014356525.2). NCBI lineage: Eukaryota > Metazoa > Arthropoda > Insecta > Hemiptera > Delphacidae > Nilaparvata > Nilaparvata lugens. Next base: position 41,987,442 of record NC_052505.1, on the reverse strand, counting down.
TATGGGGCTCAAACTTGGACACTGACAGCTGAACTTGACAAAAGATTAGAGACAACTCAGATAGAAATGTCAAGAAGTATAATCAGGCTTCGACTGCAACAGAGAGTTAGAAACACGGAAATATTGAAAATATTGGGCGAAGACATCCACGGTATGGATACCACGGGAGAGAACCAGAGGAAGGGGACGACCAGCACTCCGGTGGAAGGATGAACTTTCACAACGAGTTGGAGATTTGTGGCTGACTGAAGCTAGAGACAGGAGAAGATGGGCAAAATTTATTGACAGACTCTGAATTGAAAAGTGAAAAATTTTATAATTTGAATTAATGTGAAATTGTATTTGTTGCCAACCACATATATAACTTATCTCATAAGATAGGCTTTTGTTCTTTCAAGAATGTAAATAAAGCTATTATTATTATTATTATTATCAATGTATCAATTAATTTTTTTTTACTCAAGATTGACAACTATTTCTCTTTTGATATGATTTGAATTGGAAATTATTATTTTGGGATCACTGATTGATTATATCAATGTACTATTTCTATGGTTTTTTAATATAATGTAAAACTTGACTCCTCCAGTCAAACCTTCTTCAGAAGGATTTGGAGAATTCATGATTCGTCTGGTTTATAATATTTGAAATTTTCCACTGAAAAGGAATCTTTTTATCTTTTGTCATTCTTGCTGTTTTTTTATTATTCGTCATTTGTTTTGATTGTAAGATTTATTTTGATAAGTGTATTTTTCATTTTTGTTTGTTATATTTTCTATAATAAACTCCCTTCTTCTGGGGGTACCAGGACGAAGGAAAAAAGAAAAGGAAAGGATTATTATTCTACACTAATATCATCCAGTACTTTTTAGAGTAAAAATTTAGCCCAACATTCACAACTATATCATAATGTTTCCACTTAAGAATTACTTCTAAAGCTGCGTTTACACCAATAAACATTCTGTTGATAACTTAATCTTTATAGATTCTACAAGCCATCAGGCTCGCTTCGCTCGCCATATCCGTCTAGCCAGGGGCTCCGCCCCCATGCTGCATGTGGACCTCAGCGGAACCTCTGTACCGAATTCTGGACCCTCGACTGGATTGTCCAAAAATGGGATCAGCGGGCTCGCTTCGCTTGCCTGCATGTAGACCTCAGCGGAACCTCTGTACCGAATTTGAACGTATTATGTCAATTTGATCTCGAAAAACACCTGTTACTATATCGGCGTATCTTCGGCGAACAAAATTCTTCCACCTCAGCTTAACCTGTGTACTGAACTTTTTTTTATATATTTCCATCAATTATTGAAAAAGGTAAGGAAACGCAGAAAAGCTGAGAAAACGCTAATTTTGGGCGTATCTTAGGCATTATTTCAAATTCCTTCTAACACAACATTATTGCACCCCAGCTGAGCTTCTGTAGTAAATTTGAACATTTTCTGTTTATTTGTTCTCGGTAAAGCTGAGAAAACGCTAAAAAAGCAGATTTTGGCGTATCTTTGGAAATTTTTCCAATTCCGTTCTTATTGCGCCTCTAAAGGGCCAACTGAACACACCTACAAAATTTGAAATGTTATGTCATATTTTTATCATAGTTAGGATGATCCAGTCGGGGGTCCAGACTAAACATCTGGCTAAACGGATATGGAGAGCGAGCGAGCCTGACGGCTAGTAATATAATATTCCCAGGGATAGCTCTGATTGAAGTAGCAGTACCCAATCTATTTTTCCGCGATGAATCAGGACCTCCTAAATAGGTATTTAAGAGGTACTGGATAAATTGATATTTAGGAGGTCCTGGATAAATGCATCTCAATCTTCAACTTGGTGCCAACCTAACAAAGTCAACTCAACTTAATGCCAACTTTTAGTTACCAGAACAACAAACTGTTTCGAAGAGGTACTCTCTCTAGATTACAGTTCTATATTAACATATGGTATGGACATTCCAATTATAACAGTTTAAGATATTGGAATAAGAAGAATATACATGCTGAAAGAAGAACTTTAAACCTTTAAAAACCATCCTTAGAGTTAAAATATCGCCAAAAGATCCCTTAGTGCGCCTTTAAAGGGCCAACTGAACATACCTAACAAATTTGAACGTTTTTGGTCCGGTAGATTTATAGTTCTGTGAGTGAGTGAGTGAGTGAGTGAGTCAGTCATTCAGTCAGTGAGTGAGTGCCATTTCGCTTTTATATACAGGGTGATTCTTAATTATGGTAAAATAATTTAACACGACTCTGACTTTGACAGGCTGATTGAAGCCGGACTGTTATCTGACAATCAGTATTTTTAATTACATACGGACTTCCTATGTGCTTAAAACTACCGTTTAAATACCAGTGAACAATTTTATCACAGAGTGACGTGTTCATTACAGCTGGTAAGTTCATATGCTGAATCATACTAGTAGTTCTGTAAACAGTAGACCTCGCGCAGTTATAAACCACAGCCTCATCTTATACTGTCCATCGAAGTAAATCCTGTCTGTATGTTGTGTCGGCGAGATATGGGTGTGAAAACGGCTAAGCGCTGTTGGGGTTGGTGTATCAAAAATGATAACATCAAAAGCTAAAATCTTTCAAGACATACTGTCAACAGGACAGCCTGAGTTCAAAGCAGAGAAAGTTCGAGAGACAATACTATGTTATTTTAGTTATTAATTACATGCGCTATTGCACACAATCGATAGTTAATTTATTTATTTATTAACAATGGAGACATCGGGTTACACCAAATATGTCTCCTTAACAAAAAAAATTGTACAGATACAAAAGAAAAAAGAAAAAGAATACGAAATTATGCAATAATAAATTATACAAACAATGAAAATACCACCTAATTCGAAAATGAAAATCACGAAGATTCCAAATACTTATGAAAAAAGTGAAAATGAAACAAATTGAGAATTCAAAACTTATAAAAATCAAAGAATATAATAACAAACAATGAACAAAAATTTTATCAATAGAATAAATAACTGAAAGACGTCCCAAACCATATGCACATCCACACTGATACACCAACTATTTATTCGATCAGGTCATGTTTACACAAGATTTAATTATTATCATAATGACGCTTTCCGGAATTTAGTGCAAGAAAACCAGGAAACATCTAGGCGGCCAAACAAGCTGTTATAAGTTCTTTGCATCCTATCTGATAGTGCATAAAAATTGCATTCAATGAGGCATGCAATTTATAGTCTTCACAGCTGCGGATTTTTCATCAAGTTACATTGAGATATTGAATTGCATGCGTCATGGCATGTGATTTATGATGAACTCGACAGCTGATTTATGATGAATAATATTTTATAGTCTGATTTTTACTTTCCTTGTCCTATTACCATAGGTAAGAAAAGTACTGCTTTCCAAAAAAAATTAAGGTACCCTAATTTCAAGTTTTCTATACGTTTCAAGGTCCCCTGAGTCCAAAAACATGATTTTTGGGTGTTGGTCTGTGTGTGTGTGTGTGTGTGTGTGTGTGTGTGTGTGTGTGTGTGTGTGTGTGTGTGTGTGTGTGTGTGTGTATGTGTGTATGTCTGTGAACTCCTAATTAACCGATCGACTTGAAATTTCAAACTCAAGGCCCTTATACCATGAGGATCCGACAATAAGAAATTCAATGAAATTGAATTCAAAATGGCGGTTTTCACGGTTTTCTCGAAAACGGTTCTAACGATTTTCTTCAAATTTATACCATGGATAGCTATTTATAAGCCCTATCAACTGAAATGAAACTGATTTCTGAGAAAATTTCAGGAGCTCCGCAATATTCTTGAGAAAAATGGTTGATAATGACTAAAAATCCATGTTATTCTTGGTTTTCTCGAAAACGGCTCTAACGATTTTTTTCAAATTCATACCCTGTATAGTTATTTATCAGCTCTATCAACTGGCATGGGTCTTCTTTCTGGGAAACTGATGGGGGGTCCACCCCATCCTTGAGAAATAAACTTAGTAACCTCCTTCTCTTGCATGAGGTAGGTAGGTAGCGCATTTCATGAAAATAACACATAGTCGAGTTATTTCATCTGTAGAACAGCTGTTTCGACGTCTTTTAAGGAATGACGACTGAAAAAACCATCGAATTTCACAGTTTACACAAAGGAAAAAGTACTCTGAAAACAATTATATATAGGCTACACATATACAGAAGTCTGATCGTAGTTTCAAATATGAGCAAGGAAAGTTGTGTGAGTGTACCACACCAGATTTTTATTCTAATATTGGCATATGAAGGTGGCTCCTTTTCACTTTTCTTGCCCTATTACCAGAGGTAAGGAAAGTATTGCTTCCCACAAAAATTCAAGGTACCCTAATTTCATGTTTTCTATACGTTTCAAGGTCCCCTGAGTCCAAAAACATGATTTTTGGGTGTTGGTCTGTGTGTGTTGTAAGAATATAATTTTGGATATTCCTCGAAATCTTGGAATGAAAGGAAATTGATAGGTCTCGAGCAAGCAGCTGTATTATTATCACCAGATATGGTGTCAACAGTCTAGATTAGATAATAACGGCTTTCAAGGCTATGATTTTGAACAGCCAAATGAAAATAAAAGTATTATTGCTATTCATTTAATACTATAGAATATATAATATTTTGAGGTTAGGTTCTTTTGTATTCACTAGTCGGCGTCCTAAGAAATCGGTCGAGCTATATAATTTGAGAATTAGCCAGACACCTTGTGGCAAATTAGTTGCATATAAATAGCATTCGCTTAGACTATGATCAGAGGGTTCAGTAAACAAGCATGCAAAATCAATGTAAACAAAAAAGAGTTTTTGAAAACACAAAAATATTATTATAACAAACGAGCATGAACGAGGTATAGAAAACAAAACAAAAAGATGAAGGAAATGGGATGTAACTTTATTCAGCACATGGATACATGATGTAATTTTAGGAAGTACCAATCACAATGCAGTATTTGACCGGCGGTAAAAGCAAATTAATTTTAAATATACACTTATTATTCATATAAACAATAAGAAATTGTAAGCTTTATAGAACATATAGATTTATGTCACATATGTAAAATAAGAATTTAGGAATAGAATATTCACTCTTTAAATTCAAAATTCTTTATTCAAAAAAAAAAAAATTCAAATTCTTTATTCAAAAAAAAAATAATTATACAATCAAATGCATTCCAAAAATCAAATACAATATTGTTTCCTAATTTCTAATATGTGTTCCCTATAGGCTACCCTGTGTGGGGACACTTGAATATATATAATAAAATATTTATATACAAATTTAAATATTATATCATGAAGAACATAATAATTGAATATGGTATTATATTGAAATAAATCAATATGTCAATATTTATAATCATTCTTGCACACATTCATACGCACACACATTCACATATGCGCACACATTCATACGCACACACATTCACACATGCGCACAAACACACACACACACACACAACACACACACACACACACACACACACACACACACACACACACACACACACACACACACACACACACACCACACACACACACACACACACTTACACAAAACTTAAAACTATGTACGGAGTGGTTGCTGTTTTTTTTCATATTTAGTTCAATTTTATTCATAGTTAACGTTTCGTTTTTTTTTCAAAGTGCTGATGTAATTATACCATAAATGAATGCGTTTTGAAGAAAGATACAGTGATTGAAATTTGATACTGTCTTACTGTTTACGCATACCGGACGGGATTTGTGAGTTCAATGATCTTTGATTGTTGCAGTGTACATGTCGTGTAATGTGTAAATTATACTAAATTTAGACCTATATTAATTTAGTAAAAAAATCATTCGGGTTGTCTAGTTGTAAAATGAGTTTCTTGATTTCTTTTCTAAATAAATGACGTGACGTTATTTTCCTTGTTGTTACTGGAAGTGAATTGAATATTTTTATAGCTATGTATTTGAAGTGTCGTCTGGAATGTTCTAATCTTGGTTTTGGGAGGTTAATGTCCTGTGAATTCCTGAGGTTTATTCTTTCTCTCATCTGTTGAATATCGAAATTATTTTCAGCTAAATCTAGCAATGCTTTGGATAGAAAAGAATGTCTCACTGATAATATTGACAGTTCTCTGAAGAGCATCATTGAACTATATTGTTTAGGTTTATTACAAATTATTTTTAATATATGTTTCTGACCAGTAATCACAGGTTTAATATGAACATTGTATGCACTCCCATAGCATATTATTCCATAATTTATTCTAGAACCAATAATTGCATGGTATAATTGTAACAATACTTCTTTTGGACATAACTGTCTGAGGTAATAGAACTTCCTTATGTATACAAATAACTCATTTTTTATCTTCTGTACATGATCTGACCAAGTGAGCCTACTATCCAATATGAGGCCCAGATATTTAACTGTACGTGCTTGTTTTATAGTTTCACAGTTACACAATAAATTATTCACCTGTTGCGCACAATCTAATTTATGGAAGTAAATACTAGTTAACTCCTGATCCGTGTTTTGAAGATTAAATTGTATTATATTAGATTTGTCTGTGTTGATGTTAATTTATTTTCGCAAAACCACCACCTAAGGTGCTTAAGATCCATTTCTAATTTATTTTTAAGTTCTTGATTTGTTTTGGCCGAATAAAATATAACTGTATCGTCTGCAAAAGATGTAATCTTTCCCTGTAAGTCACCATCCGTCAAATCGTTAATAAAGACCAGGAATAAAGTACTTGATAACACTGATCCTTGAGGAATACCTATGGTAATGTCCCCGGGTTCACTCAACGTATCGTTAATTCTGACCCTTTGACTCCTATTAGATAGGTAGCATCTTAACCAATCATTGGCAATTCCTCTTACTCCTGATAAATCAAGTTTTTTTAGAAGCATGTTTTTATCAATTGCATCATATGCTTTAGATATATCAAGAAACAGAGCTGCACACTTATTATTAACACTAAAACTGTCATTTATTTTTGAAATGAGATTTTTAATTGCCGCTTCTGTACTTCTTCCTTCACGGAAACCATATTGGTTATCACTAAAAAAGTTATTATTCTTATAAAAGTTTTCAAGTCTAATCTTGAATATTTTTTCTAAAATCTTGGAAAAAACCGGTAAAAGTGAAATTGGGCGGAACTGATCTATGTTTTTACAATTTGGCTTTTTAGGAATAGGTATAACTACGCTGTGTTTGAACATGCTTGGGAATTTTCCTTTGGCGATACTTAGGTTAATTAGATCGGTTAATTTGTTCAAATAATTCATGTAAGTTTTTTTAATCATGCTTGTGCTTATCCCATCTACACCTGGCGAAGATTTATTTTTCAATTTTCTTATTGTACTTGCTACTTCCTCCGGATTTGTAGGGCGGAGAAAAATTGAATTTGTTGGAGAATTGTATGGAAACCTTATTTTTGATATTCTAGCAGACTCTTCCCTAGTTTGCAATGTGGTTTGTTCTAATTCATCATTCATTTTATTCACAACATTTAGAAAATAAGAATTAAACGAATTAGAAATTTTATTACTATCATGTATGCTATTTCCCTGCTCATCAAAAATCAGTTTTAGTGGTTCTTTATTTTTTTTCAATCCTATTAACGCGTCAATTGTTTTCCACGTCTTTCTAATGTTTCCCTGGCTTTCTCTAAACAGTTTTGAATAATAATATTGTTTTCTTTCTCTCAGTTCATTACGTAAGTTATTTTTGAGGTAGTAATATGATATTGTTGTTTGGACTATTTGACAGTTTTGAATTACATCATAGCAGGGTATTTTAAATCCACCAATGAAAGTGGATATTTAAATTTCATGTAAATTGGGAAGTCGGAAGTGTGGTTCTAGAAGAATAAGGGAAGATCCAAGCCCACTTGCTTGCCAGAGGTCACCAGGGACATCCACCAATTTAGAGAGCACAAGACTAGATCCCTTTTTAAATAATTTTACGTTTAAAAATCTAAAGTTGTTTGAATAATTAGAAATTGAATTTCATAAGATTCAGTGGAGTCGTAGTATGGGATGAGTCATTAAATTTGAATAATCCTATTGAAGAAGACAATAGCAGCCCACCAGAAAGGCCTGGGACATCGAAACGAATCCGGATTGCCATCATAATTGTGAAAAATTGACACATCAGTTCATTTGAAAAAGTTATCAAGGAGGGCCCTTAGTGCTACAAGTAAATCACAATTGAATGAAGCTAGCTCGTCAAAGGGTTATTTAAATACTAAAAGTAATATCAATACTTACACAAGTCTTAAAATGTAGAAGGAATATTCTTAAGAACTATCTATGAGATTAACTATTCAAATATGCAAAGATGGAATATTTATTGATAATTGATTTATTATAATTATATGCTCACTCATATAACTTTTCTTATCAGTAATTTATAAGAAGTTTTATGAAGCTCATGCTCATGAGATAAATTGATTCATCTGATTTCCACCAGAGGCCGAACCCAAACCCTGAGAGATATAATATTTCAATATTTAATATTGGAAATAAGACTTAAAACTTTTATTTGACAAGCAACAGCAAGTTGACAACTGAGCTGAATAATTTGAGAGTATATATGCTGATTAAAGAAGCACATGGTATTAATTGATGCTAATAAGCAAAGTAAATCCTTAGTGAACTGTCTGTGATATTTTTCAATATTCTCATATTATTCTTATATTTGTTGCTCTATTTTTCATTAGTGCTTGTTGATATTTCATGTAATCATATTTTTTATTTTTGTTGAATGGTATATACCCTTTATTCATTATCCTATCTCCATGCATGACCAATCTTGTTATAGTCTATTTTATTATCAGTATTGACCTATTATCTGAATTATCAACCAACTGTATTCTTCACTGAATAAGTTGGATGAATCGGCGATATACAGCATTGATTATTAAAGCTTTGGAAATAATATGTTCCCAAGATTTATTCAAATTATTCAGGACCATCGCATCCGATTTGGAAGAACTCGAGGGTCATAGTATTAAGTTGCAGCATCAATACAAATTAATAGAATTTATAAGGTATTCTGATAGAGTATCGCCTTTGATTCCACTCGGTATCATCTTACATTGCAGATCACTTTGTCGAATGGTGGCGGGTGGCATTGGTGACGATACCATATTGTCTAGTACAAAAATCAGAGCCCTTATATCTATCTACCTCTCCTACATCTATATTTGTGGAGTAAACCAAATCAGTCATAAGAACTGTGAACTTTTAAAGCGGCTGACGTTTGCAGTCATCGAAAGCAGAGAATAGTTTGAGCTCTTAGAAGAGCTGGTAAGAAACTGGTTGTATTTTCCTTTCAGGAGTCACAAAAAATATCAAATCTATTAAAAAATCTTTGCTCCACCGACTGCGGCCAAGCAGGGCACATGTGACGTCAAAAATAATGTTACAGTGTACATAATAACTCAATTCCCCATTAACCGATTGACTTGAAATTTAAAACTTGAGGTCCTTATACCATGAGGATCCGACAATAAGAAATTCAATTCAAAATGGCGGAAAAATGGTGGATAATGACTAAAAAACCATGTTTTTCACGGTTTTCTTGAAAACGGTATCAACAATTCTATTCAAATTTATACCCTAGATAGCTATTTATAATCTCAATGAGACATGAGTCTCATTTCTGGGAAAATTGCAGGAGCTCCGTAATATTCTTGAGAAAAATTGCGGATATATACTAAAAAACCATGTTTTTCACGATTTTCTCAAAAATGACTCGACCGATTTTTTTCAAATTCATACCCTGTATAGTTATATATCAGCTATATTAACTAGCATGAGTTTCCTCCCTGAGAAACTAAGAGGGGGTCATGGGGTGGGGTTTGGGAAACTTTGTAACCTCCTTCTCGTGCTTGAGGTAGGTGGGTGGAGCAGTTTATTCTAAAGAGCACACGTCATTTTTTCTATTTGTAGAACAGCTGTTTCGACAACTTTAAAAAAATCCTCAATTTTCATAATTCAAACAAAGGAAAATGTACTCTGAAAACGATATTGTATATACTATCATAGTTTTAATATAATTATTTAGCCCCCAATTGGCATAATGTTATTCCCCCAGATTATCCTCGTTTGAGAATGAGGCTCATAGATCAATGAGCAAGGAAAGGTGTGTGAGTTAACCACACCAGATTTTTTCCTTTTGTATTATCCTTGAAATGCAAAATTTCCAAAAACCTTGTATATACGTCGACGCGCAATTTGAAAAGGAACATACCTGTCAAATTTCATGAAAATCTATTACCGTGTTTCACCGTAAAAGTGCAACATATAAACATATAACATATAAACATATAAACATAAAACATATAAACATATAAACATAGAAACATATAAACATATAAACATATAACATATAACATATAAACATATAAACATATAACATATAAACATATAAACAATAAACATATAAACATAAAACATATAAACATAGAAACATATAAACATATAAACATATAACATAAAAACATATAAACATATAACCATATAAAACATATAAACATATAAACATATAAACATATAAACATATAACATATAAACATATAAACATAAAACATATAAACATATAAACATATAAAATATAAACATATAAAATATAAACATATAAACATATAAACATATAAACATATAACATATAAACATATAAACATATAAACATATAAACATATAAACATATAAACATATAAAATATAAACATATAACATATAAACATATAAACATATAAACATATAAACATATAACATATAAACATATAAACATATAAACATATAACATATAACATATAAACATAAAACATATAAACTATAAACATATAAACATATAAACATATAAACAATAAACATATAAACATATAACATAAAAACATATAACATATAAACATATAAACTATAAACATATAAACATTTCAACATTTTAACATTTAAACATTAAGAGAAATGCTAAACGTCGACTTGAATCTTAGACCTCACTTTGCTCAATTATCACAACATCCTATACTATTAAACAAGCAACTTCTGTTTATTTATGTTTAGACTAGCTGGCCCGGCGAACTTCGTACCGCCAAATAGTTAATGCATCTCATGACAAACTTTAGCTGGATGCACACCTCAAAATCTATAGCCCATACTAACAATATTCTCAAATCCAGACCATCCTATTATTTTCTATTGACCAAATAATCAGTTCAGCATACTCTTCCATGTGCGTGTACGATAGAATCATAACTGACAAATTAATAGTTGATCGCGCATATCATTAATCGAGGTGTAGTTTAAGCTATGCTATCTTTTTGCATAAATCACATGACTGTGCTCCCCCGTTCACTCCTTCCACTTACTCAAAACAAGAAGGGGATTTAAAACTCTTATGAAAAATCTTATTCGTGACCTTGGAAAATAGCTGGAAAATTAATTGCTTCACAAACTTTTTAAATAATTGGTGAGTGACGATGAACCCTAATGTCGGAATTATAATTGGAGAATCGAGGATTCCGATAGAAATCAATGGTACAAAATTGATTATTTTCATCAGTAATATCTTCAAATACCAACTTTTCAACAATAAATTATTCGAAACAAACAATGCATTCAACCTGATGCCGCACTGCTAGATGGTTACACATAGAACAGTCATTTTGTTTTTAGTCAGGGTGTTTAGAATAAAATTCATGGGGGGCTATGGAGCAGCATTTATCAACGGCTGTTTGATGACGCAATGATTTTAACAGCTGATTTTCATTTCTGTGTGTGACCAGCTCACAAATCTTCTCCCATATGGATTAAGCCATGAAGTCGGATTATAAATTTGATATGCCATAACTCAAACCTTGTCCTAAACATAACGAACACAACTGAATTGGTTTTTTTTTTGAAAGGGCGTATGTCACTAATTATGAATTTTCCAGAAATTGAGAGAAACATTTTTATACAATTAATTTTTCAAATATGTTTCAAATTTCAATTGATTACGATTATTACTATTATATCACATTATATTACAGAGTTTCATGACATTTTGAATATTGGCTACAATTCTATGAACAAAATAAAATCATAGAATATCGCCCTTTTAAAAAAAATCGGGTTTCAGGTAAAAAAAATAGTTCAAAAAGAGTATTGAAAATTGATATTTATTCAAATTGTTGACTAAAATGTATTACTAAAATGTATTTGTGTGTACAATTGCTGTAAAACTTATTTATTTGATTATTCAATGTCTTTGATTCATTATTTATCAAATGTCACTGTCAGGTACACTGTTGGCATCTGTTGTTGGCCAGCTACAAATCTCTTCGTAAAAATCTATAAACTCATGAGGAATGTAAGGTCTCAGCTTGATTATGTCGTCTATCTTACATTTCTTCAAGGGCCATTTCCCAGCTGGACATGCAAGTTCGGCTGGTGGGAGAACTGGACCTCTAGTTTTGCCCATATAAAAGTTGTGGGAGAATAGTCCCTGGATATTTGGGTATGCTCTCACATATCCTTTCATTGCACTTTTATATTCAAAATGGAAAAGTGTACTAATTTGAAAAAACACCTTATCTTCTTTGCGCACATTTTTACCCATTGTTTCTTTGGAAATGGATGATGCTTTATAGTAAATCTTCTGCCACTTCTTAAAATCTAATACATCATCAGCCTTAACTTCATGTACAGTAAATTTGTTTTGAATAGTAGAACTTTTTAATATGTGTTCGATAATCTTATGAACAGTGAATATCCGTTCATGATTCTTAAGGGCTTTAGAAATTATTCCAAAATCCCTGTCACAAGGTAGAAAGCTGTGTCCACGTTGAGGAAAATACTGTACAACTTTATCAAAACGGCCAGAGTCTGTCAAGTAAAGACAAAATCGGGAAAGCGTTTGATTCTTATTCTGCCCTCCGAAGTTGTCACAGAAGAGTCGTAATTCAGTGATGTGTTCTGGTACTGATTCCAGGTATTCATACAAAAATGAGCATATTTCGTTTGGACCTTTCTTCCCTAACCCCTTATGATAGAGGAAAATAGATGTTTTATTGGTTCTGATATTATGGATACCAAATAAATTTACAGAGAGCTGTCTAGAATAATACAACTCTTGTACTGGCACCTTTGGCAGGTTAATGGTCTTCATGTAATCAAACGCAAGTGACAACACATTAGTCTCCTTTTGACCATCCTCCGAATTTTCATGTTTCAATGCAGCATAAAATTTCTTAGCCTTTCTCTTGTGTACTAAGAGTTCAGCCACAGCTGTTCTCTTGGCTATCTCATTGAGGTGAGGGGATTTAATCTTAACTTTCAATTCTTCACATAGACAGCATGCATCAACTTGAGGACGTCCAAATTTATAATTGAAGTTATCACGGAAAATTCTCCAGTAAGTAGTAAAACTCACTTTCAAATGAGCATGCTCTTCTGTGAAAAGGCTCCACATTCTTTTCAGGGTGAGATCAGCACTCAGGTAATAGGTCTTTTTACCACAGTAGTGAGACTCTTTCAAAGGAAAAGATTTTATGTGTTCAATCACAGCATGATGAACTTCAGAAGACAATGTATGGCTGACACTTCTGCCCCTTTTGTCCTCAGGAGTTTTTCCAAGGAGTTTAAGCTCACGGATCCTTCGAATTCTTTTCTCACTAACAGAAAAAACAGAAAGAAAGCCTTTGAAACATACCTCTTTTTGAATTGCACCAATTATTACGTGATATTTGAATGAAGCACTTTTTTGTCCTTTGTGGGAAACATCATCTTTTACACTTGGTCGCCGTTGTTGAACATCTATGGCATCAATGAGACCTTGTAGATACAAGTCTTGCTCGTTCTTGGTTTGGATGTTGTAGAATCTTGTAAATATATCCATACAGTCGACATTTCCAATAATATTTTGAAGGCATTTTTTCAAGCAGCTACAACAAACAAAAAACAATGCTTTCAGTTTACTACTTATACTGATTTTAGTTACGTATGTAAGGAAATACAAATAAAGTATCTCAATGTAATAAATAGCCCAAGTATTTCAATGTAAATAAAGTCGATCTTTCAATGTAATAATTAGGAATTATTATCACGACAGGAGATGTAAAGAAAGAAACAGATTTATTAACTTGTTCTTACCTGCATTGGAATTCCGGGTTTTTAGATGGAACTTCTTGTCCAGCATGATTGACATATGCATGTCCTTGCAACCGGGCTTTTTTCACTATATTTACTGTATAAGATGAAGGATTTCGTCCCTGCTTCTTTCGGGGGCTTCCAGTAACCTTTTCATCCATAATAAAATACAAACTTTACCTAGAACTAGTAGCCTACTGTGAAAATTGTGAAAGAAAATTAACGCTGTCTTCAATTTGCCAAATCGTTACAGTAAGATTGAGGTTAGGCCAGAATGTATGTTTTTTTTAAACGGGCGTAAGTCATGTAGTCAAACAGCTGTTCACTAAGCTTCCAGCTGACACACGCCCTTTAAAATGAAACCAGCAGTTGACATACGCCCTTTCAAATGAAATCAGAATATTCTATATTTTCCCATGGCTCAGAGAATGATAATCAGAACGCCTTTTTAAAAGAAATCGGTAGCCCTATCTATAAACATTATTGAAATGCAATAAAGTCAATTTCGTAAAAATGATGACTTACGCCCTTTTAAAAAAACCGATTCAACTAAAAAAAATCGATGCACACGTGAAAAAGTTATTGAACATCAAAATTTGAGGCTCAAGTTTCACTTTCCTTGCCCTATTACCATAGGTAAGGAAAGTATTGCTTTCCGAAAAAATTAAGGTACCCCAATTTCTAAATTTTATAAGTTTTAAGGTCCCCTGAGTCCGAAAAAGTGGTTTTTGAGTATTGGTCTGTATGTGTGTGTGTATTTCTTAGTGAGCACCTAGGACGTATAAGGAAGCTTTTTATATGTGTGTGCTTTTTTTTTGTGTGTGTGTGTGTGTGTGTGTGTGTGTGTGTGTGTGTGTGTGTGTGTGTGTGTGTGTGTGTGTGTGTGTGTGTGTGTGTGTGTGTGTGTGTGTGTGTGTGTGTGTGTGGTGTGTGTGTGTGTGTGTGAGTGTATGAGCGTCTGTGTACACGATATCTCATCTCCCAATCAACGGAATGACTTGAAATTTGGAACTTAAGGTCCTTACACTATAAGGATCCGACACAAACAATTTCGATCGAATGCGATTCAAGATGGCGGCTAAAATGGCGAAAATGTTGTCAAAAACAGAGTTTTTCGCGATTTTCTTTAAAATGGCTCCAACCATTTGATCAAATTTATACCTTGAATAGTCATTGATAAGCTATATCAACTGCCACAAGTCCCATATATCTGTAAAAATTTCAGGAGCTCCGCCCCATCTATGCAAAGTTCGATTTTAGATTCCCAATTATCAGGTCTCAGATATAATTTAAAAGAAAAATTTCGAGTGGGAAAAATTGAGCATGGAAATCTCTTCAATTAATGTCCAGTAACATTTTCATCTTAAATTGAAAATAAGCTTGAAATTTGAGAAAATGTAAGTATTCAATTGGCAACTGTTGATTCTATTAAATCATTCACTATGATGAGATAGCAGATCTTGTGTGTATCCAGCGTTATTGAACTGTCACCAGCTGGCTCAGATCTTTGACTTGAGATGAGCGTTTACAATAGCATCAGGTGAACAATTTTCATAACGGCAAGGAAAGTTGTGTGAGTGCGCCACACCAGATTTTTATTTATATGAATGTTTGGATGTTTAGATATTCATATGTTTGTATTTCACCGGATCTCGAAAACGGCTCTAACGATTCTCACGAAATTCATAGTATGGTATGTTTATAATATAAAGATTTGATTGCACTAGGTCTCATCCCTGAGAAAACTCGCTGAAGGACATTAAAAAGTTAATTATCATTCATCCTTGGGAAAACAGCTGATAATAATTATTTCGTCGTCTATTGGTGATGGGACTGAGTGAGCGAGTTTATGTGTGTGGGACTGTGACGAAATTATGACTCAGCTGTTGTACTTTTGTAATCATTCAATCAGGTACTTAGTACCGGTTGCAAGAAAGCCGGATTTTTTAAATCCTGATTAATTCCAGTGGATCCATGTTTTGAAATGGTCTTCTCTGATTTGGTTCACGTGAAGTTAATCAGGATTAAAATTCAACCGGCTTTTGTGCAACTGGGCCTTTGTGAGGGAAATTTTTGCATTCCTCTGGGGTTTACTGTGATTACATAGAACATTTCTGTATGAATGTTATTATAATTTCTTCTTTCGAAATAAATGTTTCATGCTTTTGTACTCCAGAGCGAAGCTCGATCCCCGATATTGATCTTGAATCATGATGATCTTCCCGTTCTATGTTAGCCGCTCGGCCGACCATTTCGGAAGCATAGGTCTGTAAATGGATTAATATATAATTATTATAAGCCCGCCTATCAAAATTTCTGGTCAGAAACCATTCCCAATATTCATTTAACATATTCCCAAAGTTTAATTCCATTCTGTCAAGAAGTTTTCGAGTATATAGGGAACAAACAAACTAACACACAAACATACAAACATTCATTAATTTTTATACATGGAAATATTATTTTTTTTTTTATTAATTTCACCTTTCAAAACCTCAAGGTTTCTTCATCGTTCAGATCGTGTTTATATTCTACAGTTTGGCTATACGTCAGCTTGTGAATTTCGGGGATGAGATATTTTGATTTTTCACAGATGCACTCGCTCACTCATTTTCATATTCAAAAACGACGAAAATCTCAGCTTTTTTCCAAAGAATGAATAGTTATCCTTTTAATGTCGTTCAGCGAGTTTTCTTAGGGATGAGATGAGACTAGTGCAATCGAATTTTTATACCATAAACCTTCTATGTTCCAAATTTCGTGAGAATCGTTAGAGCAGTTTTCGAGATCCGGTCACACACACACACCACACACACACACACACACATATATATATATATATATATATATATATTATATATATATATATATATATATAATATATAAACATCTAAATAGAGATTGCTCGTTTAATAATGTAGGAAGGATAATATTGTAGCAGCGTTTAGTAATAATTCATCTGTAGTGTATGTTGAGTTTTAGCATGTATTAATTAATTAACACAATAGTCTGTTTCCACAACAAAGCTCGATTTCGATATTCATGTCTGATGCTAAATTAATTACACAGCCTCTATTTCTTCATTGCCTAGATGGTAGATTGAAATAACAAGGAAAAAATGTCAAACGTACCGCTCGTGGTAAAGAGTATAGAATCTAACATTCTATCCTCAGAATAGAATGTATATCATTTATATACAGAATAGAATAAATATCAATATAGAATATACAATGAAGAATGAATAGTAATATACAATATAGAATGAATAGAATGTATATCATTCTATATCCTCAGTATAGAATGTTACCTTCTATCCTCACTGCTCGTGGCATAAGACAGTGGAGGGAAAGAATAGTAGATTGTTGTTTAAAAAATTCTCTCTGTTGTGATTCTAGAGAGAGTGTTCCCGGGAATCAGCAGTAAACTCTAATTAGGGGCTTCAGCGGACAGTGAGATGTCTATGGAAAGCTGCGGAAATTGCGATGGCGGCAATCTCACTCCAAGTCTCGTAAAAAAGAACTGTCTCATCAATTTTGGCTTATTTAACCTGTTTTTCAAGTTTAATTATGCAATCATGTAAGATTGTTTCTCATAGAAACATTTCCAGTTTCTACTTTCTCGCCAAATTTTTCTAAATTCATGATAGTTCATGTTTCAGCTGTATAATTGAACGAGGGAGATTCAAAGTTTAGTGGCTTTTCTCTGTATATCCAATTAATCATATAGTCAAAATGATGATTGCGAATAAATATAGTTTAAATGGTGACATTCATGATTACCCTACTAATGCAGAGTGAATATCAGAATTGATTCTCATCAAAATTCAAGTACTCATATAGGAACTGGATAATCTAGCCTATAACTCAATAATTTAACTCTAATTAAATGAGATCGCTCCTGAAGTAAGACTGTCGAGTATCTCACTATTCAAAACACACCATGAGAAAAACACTACCAATAGAAAATTGCTTTTTATAGTTGAAGAATTATTTTAATAGCTTTAGTCTTCCTCTGTTCAACAGTTTTGATGTGACTTATGCATTGGAAATACTGATACAGCCTGCCTATAATGAATCAATTGAATGGACCCCGTTTCAATAATTACTA
The DNA here is from genome assembly GCF_014356525.2 of Nilaparvata lugens. NCBI lineage: Eukaryota > Metazoa > Arthropoda > Insecta > Hemiptera > Delphacidae > Nilaparvata > Nilaparvata lugens. The sequence continues at coordinate 41,969,216 of NC_052505.1, read as the reverse complement.
TTCAATTGTAGTTCTATGAACAGTTAACCTCGTGCACCTATAAACCTTCTCTAATACTGTTAATACTCATCAGACTTCTCATACATAATCACATACGTACTGTATAATGTATATAAGCATGCACAGAACAATTTACCAGATAAAAAATTGTTTTTAAAGTTAATTTCAAAACTCTCATACGTTTCTGTATCTTCAAGGAAACAGATAATATCAATAATTCTAGGAGTGCATCCATTGAAAGATTTAGTTTACTCACACAAAAATATGATAAATACACGAAAAATCTAGTGTGGTGCACTCACACAACTATCCTTGCTCATTTTTCTATAAGCCCCATACACACACACACACACACACACACACACACACACACACACACACACACACACACACACACACACACACACACACACATGCACACACACACACACCACACACACACACACACTTTTGGACTCAGGGGACCTTGAAACGTATAGGACACATGAAATTAGGGTACCTTAAATTTTTTTGAAAGCAATAGTTTCCTCACCTATGGTTACGGGGCGAGGAAAGTAAAAAGAGCAAGTGAATGAACAAAATTACTTATAAACAATGAAATTATAATTGTCAATCTCTAAAGGTGCGTACAGATGAGAAATTCATTTTCAATCAGCTGATTATATCTGTATTTTAACAGAAACGGTAAGATACAGATATAAAAAGCTTCCTTATATGTCCTAGGTGCTCACTAAGAAATATTTTGGCGATATCTCAACTCTAGGGTGGTTTTCAAGGGTTTAAAGTTCGTATTTTAGCATGTATATTCTTCTTCTCCTAATCTCTCGATTAAATTTGAAATGTCCATATCATAAGTTACTATAGAACTATAATCTAGAGAGAGTACCTCTTCGAAACAGTTGTTAACTGGCAACTAAATTAATAATTTTATCAGGTTGGCATTAAGTTGAGATGACTTCATTAGGAAGGCACCAAGTTGAAGAACTAATAATTAGAATGCATTTATCGAGAACAAATTGATTGGGCACTGCTTCTTCTATTAGAGCTATTCCTATGGGAGTATAGATAATTTTTATTTTTCATAAAACAAACTTTTTTTGACAGGAGTTGCTTCTATTAATTGATCCTATTCTATCAAGACTAATTTTGTCGGATATACACGACAGATCGCGAAAACTACTTAAACAATTTCGATGAAATTTCAATAGTCCATTATGATATATGGAGGATATTTTTAAAATTTCAGAAGTGTCCATTGTGGAATCTGTTTGCATAGAATGAAGAAATTCAGCCAAAATTCAACTTGGGCGAAAGAAAGGGGTTATTTATCGAAACAGCCAAATATCTGTTGTTGCTTTTCCCAATGTGAAAATATCTTCCATAGAAGTAAGGCGCATTTTCCTTGAATGAATTATTCTGAAACATTGATTGTTTTATCAAAGAAAATAGAAGGTAGCTTTCGATAAAAATATTGGAGAATACGCATAACAGTTCGTTGACTGTCAGTATTTCTCATAATTAGTATCAATGCTCCTCATTCAAACAATTCTGACAAATTGATGTGGATCTTACTTTAATCTGGTTACTTCAGATCAGATGAAGATAATATTGTTGATGATCGCTACTGTTTCAATTTCAATCATTTTTGCTTTTGATGCCAGCTATTATTATTATGTGAAATAAGCTCTCCTTGGATGAAATCATTATCATTGAAGTCAATAATAATTATACTAGGAAAGCAATTTATGTTTCAATAATATGTGTGTTTGTGGATATGTATGTATGTATGTCGGACGGATCTAATGATTTTGATTAAATCAAGAATATTGTGGATTTGCGGCAAAAAACATTATTTTTGAACAGGTCTCAACTCTGGGAAATTCGCACAAGTTCTTTAAGAAAGGATTATTGGTCCCTCAAGTAGCAGCTGATCAGAAAAAAAGTTTTCCATAGTCTGTTGAAAACGTAAGAGAGTGTGAGCAAATGAAAAAGATTATAAGAGCTATAGTTGAGTTACCAATTTTGGCGACCTAATTTTAAAACAATGGAACATCGGATGGATTCATGGAACATCTGGAAGAATAGATTCAGAATGTGACCGGATGATAGTGAAAGAAGTTTGAAATCGGACTCTCCAAACATATGGTAGTTAAATGTGATGTTCATTGTGAGGTTAAAAATGCGACTAATTTCTTCAGCTTCTATTGTATTGGTTCCTATGTTGCTTCATGTTTGTACGCAGCCATAGCCTTGAGAGAGCCAGTTGCACTGTCTGTTAATTCATAATCCAGACTGAATACCACGAGAACCAATCAGAGAAGCCTTCTATTAAAAACAAACCCTGCTCTGATCAATTATCATGAAATTTAATCCTGATTGAACAGGCTTTTGTGCTACTAGGCCTGATATTTCAATGTTTCAAAATCAGCTAAAAACTAAATCGAGAAAATACATAATATTCCATCAGCTGGTCCTATTTCCTTTCATGATGTCATTGCATGGCACAAGACAAACCTATTGATATTGATGGATCACAAGTGAATACTAAAGTTGTCAAATTAGATAGAAATTGGATTGAGTTACATGTTAGTTTACATCCAATTTTTCATCCTTAAGCTTTCGGTTTTGAGCTAAGATCAAAGAAAGAAATCATATAATGGTAGTCAATAATTGAAGTGATTGAATACACTCCATTCAGATTTATGCAAATTCACATTAAAATGATCTCACTTTAATATTTATTATAGTAAAGTTTAGGACATTATAAATCAGCCACAATTATGTTATACTAACTATTATGAATGAACTTTCATATATAAATGGACTTCCAGGGAAGAATGTATCAGTGGATTGGCTGCTTTTACACTTTTGGATAAGTGAAACGAGTAGTAAGCGACAAGCTATGCCAATAATTCAGAATAAGCAAGAGATCCATGGATAGGCTACCAGTCATCAAATTCCGAATCAACTTAATTTGAATTTAATGTTCAATTGCATCAAGCAAAAACAAAAATAACATGATCACGAACATTCTAATGATCATGAACATGCTAATTTGATAACTGTCAACGGGATATATTAATTACCAATGAATAAAGTCGAGGTCGACTCTTAAGCCCCGCCCAATATTCTACAAAATTCGCTGCAATTAGAATACTCTTCTACAAAACACTTCCAACACATTAATTAATTATTCGAATGATTTGACTCAATTATTTTCATGCCAAGTTGTGGCGTGATCTCAAAAACGATTATAACAATTTTTGTAGGATTTAGATTATGAATGTTTCACAAAAATAAGTTTATCTTTTAATTCCCGTAGCGAAGCACGGATGCCCTGCTAGTAAAGTATAATTTCAAGCTTACGATGATATAAAACGGACAGACAGAATCATCTTGAAATTATAGATGCGATTGGACAAAATTGAATTACAAAGGGTTCTTTAAATTCAAATAGGATTCCCAATGAAACCTATTGTCCAATTATTTTTGGTAAAGAAAAAAATATTGAGCTTTTAGTCCAGACAACGAATGTTCAAATAAAGGTATAGAGGGAAAAGTTTGGAACACAATATTCATTCCACAGCTCTTTTAAGGATAGTGAGAGGATTAACATATCAAAAGACCTCACCCCTACCCACTGTGCTAAAGGGGTGGGGGTGATTTGAAAGTACAATTTTTTCATTTTTCGTTTATATCTCAGGAAATATGCATCTTATGAACATTCGTATTCTGTGAAAAATTTAAGTTTACAAAATTACCAACAAGTCTTGTTCTTTACATTTTCCCCATATCTCTCATAGTTTCTGAGATATCCGCTCTTGAAGGTCAGACACTTTTTTTAAAAACACTTCTGCCTCCAATTTCTTCATCTTTTCGGCCTTATAATTTTTGAACGAATAATGAGGAAATCCGTGCTGATTATGAGCTAATGAAGCATCAAATTATCTTCAATTTGTATATTTTCAATATTTACGCATTTCCCTACGACCGATGCAGCAGTTTTAGTGTTGAGAGTGAAATTTTCTGTTCAGCAACAATAGATCAATTGACAATGAAATTTGGAGGGAATGTTTGGAACACAATTTTTGACCCTGCAGCTTTGTTGGAACTAGTTTTGAGGTGAGCATATAAAAAATTCCAACCCCTACATCATGTGTTGAAGGGATGAGAGTGGTTTGAAAGTTGCATTTTCCACTTATCACTTACATGCTTATATCTTGGAAACAATGTGTTCTATTGACATATCTAACTGCATTAAAATGAAGCTAAATAAATTTCCAACAAGTTTTGTTTTATAAAGTTTTCCGATAAATCTGATACTTTTCGAGATATTTATGTTCTAAAGTGATGCATTTTCGAAAAACCTGCTTTTCTTCCATTTTTTAGCTCTTTCAAGTCTTATAACTTCTCAACAATTGATGCGACAAGAATGTGCTAATTACGAGCTTGTAAAGCATTGAATTATCTTCCATTTCATGTATAATCCACCCATTTAACGCATTCCCATACAACTGTTGCATACATCAGTTTTAGTTTTGAGTGTCTTTTTACTTTCCTTGCCCTATTACCATAGGTAAGGAAAGTATTGCTTTCCGAAAAGAATTAAGGTTCACCAATTTCTAAATTTCTATACGTTTCAAGGTCCCCTGAGTCCAAAAAAGTGGTTTTTGGGTATTGGTCTGTATGTGTGTGTGTATTTCTTAGTGAGCACCTAGGACGTATAAGGAAGCTTTTTATATCTGTATCTTACCGTTTCTGTAAAAATACAGATATAATCAGCTGATTGAAAGTGAATTTCTCATCTGTACGCACCTTTAGAGATTGACAATTATAGTTTCATTGTTTATAAGTAATTTTGTTTATTCACTTGCTCTTTTTACTTTCCTTGCCCTATAACCATAGGTAAGGAAACTATTGCTTTCCAAAAAAATTTAAGGTACCCTAATTTCATGTGTCCTATACGTTTCAAGGTCCCCTGAGTCTAAAAGTGTGTGTGTGTGTGTGTGTGTGTGTTGTGTGTGTGTGTGTGTGTGTGTGTGTGTGTGTGTGTGTGTGTATATATGAGTGTATGTGCGTCTGTGTACACGATATCTCATCTCTCAATTAACGGAACGACTTGAAATTTGGAGCTTAAGGTCCTTACACTATAAGGATCCGACACGAACATTCTCGATCAAATGCAATTCAAGATGGCGGCTAAAATGGCGGAAATGTCGTCAAAAACAGTGGTTTTCGCGATTTTCTCGAAAACGGCTACAACGATTTTGATCAAATTTATACCTAAAATAGTCATTGATAAGCTCCATCAACTTTCACAAGTCCTATATCTGTAAAAATTCCAGGAGCTCCGCTTAATCTATGCAAAGTTTGATTTTAGATTTCCAATTATCAGGCTTCAGATACAATTTAAACATAAAATCTTACGTGTATAAGATTCAGCATAAAAATCTCTACAATTAATGTTCAGTAACATTTTTACCTAAAATTGAAAATAAGCTCGAAATTCGATAAAATGTGATTATTTCAATTTCAAAGTGTTGGCAACAGTTGATTCTATGAAATCATTCACTATGAAGAGATAGCAGACATCGTTTGTCTCCAGCGTTATTGTCCTGTCACCACCTGGCTCAGATCTTTGAATTAGTAGACTTTAGATGCGCGGGAACACTAGCGTCAGGTACCGTAATCAATTTTCGTAAGGAAAGTTGTGTGAGTGTGCCACACCAGATTTTTTTTTGTAGGAAGTTTAGAAACACCCCCTGTATTTAGTTCCGCAGACGTTCCAATAGGTGATCGATATGAATGTTTATACCGAAGCACGCTGCCAATTTATGATGACAGAATAGTGTAATATTCGAAAAAAGTCACTTGTTGCAAATCTTGAGGTTTTACACTCAAAACTAGAACTGCTGCAACAGTCATATAGGAACGCCTGAATTAGACCAATTATACATGAAATGAAAGATAATTTAATGCTCTACAATATCGTAATGAGCACATTTTTGTTTTATCAATTTTTGAAGAGTTATAAGACTTGAAAGAGCGAAAAAATGGAATAAAAACTGGGTTTTCGAAAATGCAACACTTTAGAACATAAATATCTCGAAAAGTATCAGATTTATCGAAAAACTCTACCAAACAAAACTTGTAGGAAATTTATTAAGCTTCAGTTTTATGCAGTTGGATTATCTTAATAGAACACATTGTTTCCAAGATATAAGCATGTAAGTAATAAGTGGAGAATGCAACTTTCAAACCACCCTCATCCCTTCAGCACATGATGTAGAGGTTGGTATTTTTGATATGCTCACCTCCAAACTAGTTTCAACAAAGCTGCTAGGTCTAAAATTGTGTTCCAAACATTACCTCCAAATTTTGCTCATCAATGGAAATTTTTGCCTCACCGAACGCGTTCAGAATGAGCTTTACGTCCACTCCTCTGTGCTTATGGGCAGCATATAACCAGCGACGGCGACTCAATCTCGAGAACTACGATTGGAGGGCAGCGAACATTTTTATTATTATTTAGTGTACGAGTTGCAGAAATCTCCGAATTATCAAAGATTGTTTCCTAGATTCAGTTTTGCAGGAAATTCAGTTTTTTCCTGAATTCAGTTTTTTTCCTAAATTCAGTTTTCAGTTTTTTCAGTCAGTCTTAGCAGGATGGAAAAGATATTTTCACCTTGAGTAAACGGCATTCTCATAATTATTTTATTATCTTCTCTGGAATATTAATTATTAGCGTCTTTCCTGTTATTCAAGGCGCGAACTTGCCTTTTCATGGTAGTATTTCCATCCAGTACAGTTTGACAGTGAGTTTATATGATCGCGCAGTCCTTTTTAACCTCACTTACCACTTCACGAAATAAATTAACTTATTACGAATTGTGTATGGGCTTTCCTAAGCTCGTGATCTTATTATCCAGTTTGACACTGAGAATGGAAATTTCAAGATCTGTACCAGTAACACTGTATCACTATCATCATCCGTAGACTTGCTTTTCAAACTTCCATTTGTTTTTCTGGCTTCCCATTTTACGTAAATTATCAACATTTCCAATTCTGCAGCACTCGACATGAAATTATCCTCCATACTCCGCACACTTAATAATATGATTTTTCTCCTCGCGAAACTAAACCCACAAACGGAACAGTTGACCACCATTTTTAAGCAGGAACTTCTTCTGTAGAATGGAACAGATCGTTATCACTAACTAATCTGAAGCCAAAGCGATATCGTTCCTATTAAAGCGCTCCGACTCAACTGTTGACCACAATTGATAGTAAACCCTTCTTCGAATATAGAATTTTCACTGGTACGCATTTGTATTGTTATTTTTCTGAATTCTATTATAATCTTTGTTTTTGATTGATCTTTACTGTATTATATGACCTAGTGATATTGTCATATTGTCCTCCACTCTTTAAATTGTTTTGAATATCAATTTCGACTCTTATTGTGCTACATTCACATCCTTTCAGAATTGCATTAAAAACGAACAGCTAATTCTCGAAATTCGAAATGAGTTTGATCGATGATTTGGAATCTGAATTTGAATCCAAGTGAACACGCATCTCAAGAGTATAGTTGTGATTCAACCATAACAATAGTGAAAGTCAGAATTAAACAATCAATAGAGTAGGGACACTAGTTTTAAAAAAAAACCAGATTACTTTTTCATATAGTTATTTATAGTGATCAAATATATTAAATTGAGGAACATGAGAGTTTTTCATGAAAGTGATAAAATATGATAATTGAAATTGAAATTGCTTTATTGTCTCTTCAAAATAGATACATAATTTACATACACTATATTATTATCGACAATAAAGTTTAATAACAACCTGCAAAGGAGATCCTGAGTGCGGGTGTGAATCAATTGTAATTACATGATATAAAATAAAATCACAATAGTAATAAAGAAGAGAAAGAATACAAAACAAAAACAAAAATATTAAATCATATCCTCAACATCCTAAAATTTAGACATACACGAATGTATCTCAAACTCTTATTCATTAGATTAATTTAAAGTAGATGTTCCTGTCAATCCATTCCTGTATAATTCTATTTAAATTCCCAGTTATATTCCTGTTAACAAAATCTAGTGGTATTTTATTGATTAAATAATTGCAATAGTATTGAAGTTGATGTCTGCATATAGTAAGCTTTATAAGATGTATGTTAAATGTATTTGTACTGTTTGCTCGTATGTATGAATTTTTAACTGATTTCTATGTTTGTTTATGTTACGAATTACTCTTTAAATGTAGGTCTGTCTCAGAGTCGGGACATTTAGTTCGATGATAATTAATTGGGAGAGTAAGACTTTGATATTGTCAATACCACTTTTATTTATTCGAATAAATAAAAGTGGTATTGACAATATCAAAGTCATATTCTTTCAATTATGGAGAAATACTACATCATCTCATACCATACAATCAAATTATTAAAATATGATGAATTGAGAAAAATGGAGCATTGAAAATTTACTGTAGTTAACTGTCATTTTTTTGAAAAAAATCAAATGGATAACAATTTCCAGGCATACCAATTAGATGACATATTTAATTATGTGGTATTTCCATAATTGCATCTGTTTTCTGTTGAACTCATGAGAACTCATCATGTTCACACATTATTGAAATGCACAGTACTGTCCAACACCAACTCACTAACAGTCTAAGTGTACAATATGTAGAGTGTCGGTATTTATTAACTTACCTGAGTGAACGAGGGTGCACATGATCGATGCAATGTGGCCAGAAATTAATATTCACTGTGATTTGATCCAGATTCCAACAAAGCGCTGTTCTGTTTCCTGAAATATGATCAGCTGATAAATTCCTTTTCAAAAGAGGATAGAAATTAGTGCACACAAACCCATCACAAAGAGAATTACTCGATCAACTTGGGGCTCAAATTGGAGCTTCAAAGTTGAAAGCTACTTCAGCATTAGTCAGAACCCTGACTCATATTATACGAGATAACATCGCAACAGAAGCAGCCATCAGATAGGCATTATAAAAGCTGGAGTGGATGGAAGGTGCAGTTTTGAAATCGAGATATATATTAGGTGGCCGGAACTCAGTAGCTACGATAACGAACCGAATTACTGGCTCCCAGTGAATAGCATTTCGTTATACAAAATTTTCCACCCCTGAAATCTCCTACGATAGCATACTCATTTATCTCGTAGCTCATGCCGTGTCAAATTGAATCAATTACGTAACAAATATAATTTTTTGTCATGGTATAACATACTGTCACTCATTCATAACTCGAGAAAGAAGAACTCCTAGACGATTCAAGGAATGTTTTCCCAGTGAGATTCAATTCTATGATACTATTCACGCCTAACGCACTTCAAGTCCTCTGTGACACCTCTCACCCACTTCAGTATTCAGAATGTTTCTAGAAATTCCCTTGAGCGGAGTGAAAAGTTCTCACTTCCACATAGATTTTCCTTACTCTGGACTGACTGTGATAAGGAAGATCGGCTTTCTACATGTCTCAATTTCCATCACTTTTCTTTAAAAAAATGAGCTTTGAAAAAAAGGACGATTTGAAATTTCCTACAACCACATGATTCTACATTTGAGAACTATTTGAAAAGGTTGAATGGTTGTCTAGCAACAGATAGCAGAAGTCAACAAAAGCATTCTAGTTCTTAATAGTTGCTTTACAAAAGCAAACTTTGGAGGATATAATACAATATACAATAATCTCAATGATAATTGAATAGGATTTGATCACTCTCAACCAGCATCACATATCATTTGTCTTATTCCTTATACCTCCAAAAAAGTGAGTAGATTACAGGAAATTTACTTGAATACATTCCCATAGCTATAGCGTAGCTGAATGATTTAGCCAATGAAGTATTTTCTCGGATCTAACAACATGATAATACCAATATAAATATGATTTATCAACCATTTATCAACAGCAGAAAGGTTAGTAAATCACTATCATACTCATTAAAAATGCAGCTTTAAAGCCTTTGCAGATGAATCACTTCATTGAGGAGAGAATCGTTGTTCCATTCAAGAACTGAAACTATTGGAGCGTGGGTGTGTTAGAAAGTACAAGAGCCCCCTGGAATAATATTGAAAAAATCAAAAGGGAATGAGAATCTTATAGGACGATGGAAGAGACACTGGTCTTTGTAATTGATTCATTTCATCAGAATCTAATTCTTATTACTTTCCAACTATAGCTCCTTGTACGTTGTTTTATCTCGTGTTTGCAATCTCTATTCACTGGAAGGTTCAATAAACAAGTCACGAGTTTCTCTGAATGAGAATCTTACTGGAGCCCATCCTTTGTCAAGAGTATGTTTAATTAGGCCTTGCTTGGCATCCTATTAAGTGCTCTCCCTTATACACACATATATAGGAAAGGGAGGCAAGGCGTTAATGCAAGCTCAAAACTATTGCTCTATTCATGCTCCACCTATCCGTGCCTATCGCATCAAGGGTGCGCCTCCATCAATAGATCATCACAGTCGGGTTTGGGCTTAGAGCCGCCCGCTCGACTACTCAACTTGATCCCAGATTTCCATATTGGCGAGTCTTTAATACGTTGTTCATCCAAACACCTACACAACACCCTTGCTCAATCTGCCTCCACGTCACAAGCCCTTTTTCCATACAAAACTGTCTGCACTGTTTAATCGGTGTGACACATTGATCACACATATGACACTCTCTGAATTTTCTATCACCGAAAAAAGTTACAGTGTGCTAGTCGGCAGTCTCTCTACTCGGTTTTCGTCCTTGCTGTTGAAATTTGGAAGAATTATGACTCCAATATTAGAATCCAATAAACTACTAATGATCCAAAAAAAAAAAAATGAATTTACATTTTGTTTATGCATATTTTTAAAGATTCTACATATCTGTGAGGTGTCCAAAGACTCTGACAGTATAATTATTGGGAATCATAGGTCATAATAATAGGCTTGTGTCAATTATTAGATTGAAATTATATGAACTATTCCTTCAAACTAGATCAAATTGAACTCTTGTATATTGCAAAACTCTTGTTTATTGTATAATACACAGATGCTATGAAGGAAGTAGTTGATGCCATTCTAACACTCAACTTTCATGCATCCAAATACAGGGTATAACAATTATTGTGCGAAAGACTCATTTCTCCATCCACTCTGGGAATCATAACATGATTATGGGTATATATTCAGGTATTTAATATATATATTATAATGAGTACATGGTATATTATTGTGTAAAACTCTCATTTCTTCATTCACTCTGAGTATCATAGCACGATAATGAGTCTTTATAGAATTTTTTGTAACACTTGTAGAAGAATGAGGATTAGTTAAATGAATATATATATAGTTTTTCAATATGGATTTCATGCTCAAACGTCATCAATGGGATCTCTTTTAATTCTTAAAATTGATGTTCAAAGTTCCTGTCAATTTCTATTTATTGATGACTACGTGAAAAAAATAGTATATGAATAAGTCAATTTTCTATATGGGCTATTCATTTGACTGAACTATCTAGAGTTTGCTTCACAGTTTACTCGAATAATAATCATCTGAGGCTGGTGATGTCTCGAGGACAGCCGAAAATAATTCATGCAGCACCATCTTCCGAGTTTTCAATCATTGAAAAGGTTTCTGAAGCAAGAATAGGAGTTATTGAGTGGAGGAGGGGTGATGAATATGGAGTCTGGCTTTTGACGTCTGGAGTTTGGCTTTTGACGTCTACAGAACTTCTGCGGAATCCGCAACCTCCGAATTCAGCCATTGAAATACATTATGATGTATTCTCATGTTATAGCTTGTACAATGTTATGTCTAGTGGCGCTTCTGTGAGCAGGCTCGCTTGCATATTGACAAACCCCTTCACTTATAGAATGCATTGTTGTTGAACCTCATGTTTCAGTTGCCGTTGTTCGACTACGCACACCAAGTCCGTGCAGCAGTATTGACTCTTCAAGCCAACAATCAAGGCAATATTCTCTACTTGCAAGCCAGAGACTCATGTTCGTAATACTGAGTTAAATGATATTGAGCTTCGAGGAATGAAACCATTGATTCTACCAGACCAACATCATTCATATTATTTACCAATTCAACAATCGCTAATAATCTCTAACCAGTGACATATCATGCCAAGTATGGGTTTGTAGCATTTGCTTGAATTTGATAATAAGTGAAATAATTTTTTAAAGAATGCGCTTCATGGAATATTATCAAGTCTATAATCAATCATCATTATTGAATGCGATGATTTATTAATATCAAAACTTTTATTTAAAAAAAAACTGCTCATATCAATCAATCAATCAAAATTTTTATTTATTGTTATCGAACATATTTCATACAAATAGAGTTGCTATCCATGTATCAGCATTTGGAAACAATATAACATTTAAATAATATAATATAATACCAATATATAATAATAATAATAATAATATAATAATAATAATAATAATAATATCAGTATATAATATAATAATATATATAATAGTATATAATAATAATAATAATAAAGCATCCAGATCTGCAATTCTCTGCACAAAAACTGAGAGACTATGTATCCTATTTGCGGAAAAGTGGGTACACAGCAGTGAAACCAGTTGTTGGAAATGAGGAGATTAATGAGTTGACACCGCCAGGAGATCAGGTGGAAGAACAGCCCAGAACTGGAATCATTGAGCCCCATTTAGAAGCAGATTTGGGTGCTAGGAGGAAGAACACCAACCTAAAACTCAATCTGAAGCCACAAGAACTGGCTCAGTTGGATCAAGGCCTCATGGAGAGACTCCCGGACAATGTGGATATCCTCACGTTGAATAAAGCTGTCTATCAGATAGTTCTTTCCAGAACTAGGCCAAAGCCTAAAGATGGTGGCTTCATATTCAAAGCCAGGAAGAGGATGGAACAGCTTCTAAAGAAAATAACGACAACTAGACAGCAGGCATCCAGAGTTCAAAGTGTGATTGACTTCTTGAAAGCAGGAAGAGTATTTACCCCAAGAATAAGGAGGATAGCTCATAAGATAAGACAACAGCATCACACTTTGAATGTGAGAGTACTTCTCACTATCAAACAACATTGTATAGACAGGATACAGGCACTGAAAATTGCTCAACAGTCCTTGAAAAAGAGAGTTAGATGGGTTGATGATAATGCTACATTCAGCCTCAACCCTTCAAGACTGTTGGAGGGACAAAAACCTGTAGAAGCAAACAATGCACTACCTGCTGTAGAGGAGATTGAAGCTTTCTGGGGGTCAATCTATGAGGTTCAGCCTCTGCTAAATAAGGAGACTCCTGCCTTGGGGGCCTTTGCTGACATGTGCAGATCCATACGGAATGAGAGGGAGGATTGTGCACCAGTAACTGAGGAGGAGGTGAGAGGAGTGATTAGAGGCTTAAGGAACTTCGCCTCACCAGGCCCTGATGGTATTAGTGGGTACTGGTGGAAACATCTGCCTTGTACCCATCGTCACTTGGCACGGATATTCACCAATTATTTGTGTGAACATCACCCCATCCCAGGTTGGCTGGTTGAAGGAAGAACGATCCTCCTACCCAAAAAGGGTGATTTGTCCAACCCAGGCAATTATAGACCAATCACCTGCCTGAATGTCTGCTACAAGATCCTTACAAGGATCATAAGTGATCGAATATTGCAGCACATTCAGCCAGTATGGCAGCAGTGTTTTGAGCAGGGGGGCAGTAAAAGGAACATGGCGGGCTGCAAAGAAAATTTGATTGCTGATAGATGCATCATGCAAGATTCAGTTCAATATAAACGTAACCTGTCCATGGCCTGGATTGATTACAGGAAGGCATTTGATACCACATCACATCAGCTAATAGTGCACTTATTACAATGCCTTTCTGTGCCTCCAAGCATAGTGAGATGCCTGGAAGATCTGTTTGCCCTGTGGAAAACCCGTTTTGAGGTCAGATCACAGCAGAGAATGGTGTCAACTAAGGTGGTAACTTATGGGAGAGGTGTCTTCCAAGGAGATTCATTGAGCCCTCTTCTATTCTGCATTTCACTGCTGCCATTGTCTGCTGCCCTGAAGAAAACAAAGGGCTATTGCTGTGGCACACCAGGAAACAGGATCCATAGAGTGAGCCACCTTTTCTATATGGATGACTTGAAGATTTATGCAGCTAGCAAATCTGACCTCAAGTTGGCTGTAGGTGTGGTGCAGCGATATTCAAATGATATTGGCATGTCTTTCGGGTTGGACAAGTGTGCAGTAACACATCTCCTGAAAGGAAGGTTACAGGGCCTGGTGCAGGAAATGGAGCTTATTGATGGAAGCATAATAAGAGCCCTGAGAGCTGGAGAGTCATACCAGTATCTGGGATTTGATCAGAATCAAGCTCAGGATGCTGTAAAAATAAAGATGGCTCTCTGCAGTGAGTATGAGAGGAGACTCAGGAGGCTCTGGTCATCTGAGTTATCTGGTAAGAATAAAGTTGAAGCCACCAACATGCTCGCTGTGCCGGTTCTCACCTACTCTTTTGGAGTGGTTAAGTGGAATCGGAATGAGCTCCAGGACCTGGACAGGGAAACCCGAAAAAGGATGCACATGGAGAGAAGTTTACATCCCCGCTCTTCTGTTGCCCGAATATACCTGCCAAGGCATGAAGGGGGCAGAGGTCTACTTGGTTTGGAGAATCTGCACAACAGGGTGGCCTTACAGTTTGCCTGCAGCATACAAAGATGCTCTGATCCCCTTATGCAGCTGGTTCATGACCATGAAGTTGCAGGGGTTGGGGCCTTCCTATATAAGGCAGCACGGCATGCGGCAGATACCCTTGGTCTCGATTTTCGCACTGATCGGGAGGAGGAGCATGAGCCTAATCAGCTCAGGGCTAGAATAAAGACTGCTGAGTCCAGACTCCTGTTGCAGCAACATAAGGACAAGTCCTTGCATGGTGTTTTCTACAGGCATGTTGAGGAGCAAGGCTTGTCCAAGCCACTGACTTTTGCTTTTCTGAAGTCAGCAGCCCTGAAATCTGAGACTGAGGGTTTCATACTGGCATGTCAAGATGGTGTCATCAACACATTGTCATACCGCAGCAGAGTAATGCACATGGATGTTCCTGATATCAGTTGCAGGGTGTGTCATAGAGCACCAGAGACGATCATGCACATCCTGTCTTCTTGTTCTGTGCATGCAACTGCAGGCTGCATCCATCGACATAATGCTGCTCTGCGAGTTCTCTATTACCATCTTAGACACTCATATGGTATCGACAAAACACCAGTGCTGCCTTATGCCCCAGGGGAGATTGAATCTGTTGTGGGGAATGAGAGGTGCCGAATTTATTGGAATTACTCATTCTCTACCACCAGGCTTTTAAGAGCCACAAAGCCTGATGTTGTCCTCCTTGACATCACTTCGAAGACAATGTATGTCATTGAGTTTTCAGCACCAGCTGAGGGTAACATTGTCACCAAAGAGGAGGAAAAACAGACGAAATATCATGACCTACTAATGGAGCTGCGCAGGCTAAACCCAGGCTACTCTGTGAGAATGGTGGTGTTGATTGTAGGTGTACTGGGAGGCATGAGACCTTCATTTTTGGCCAACCTTAGAACGATTCCAGCCTGTGAGAGACCTGCTGCTGTGCTTGCAGGTCGGATGCAGAAGGCTGTCATTCTTGGATCATTACGTCTACTCAGAGCAAACGATTTAATGGTAACGGACCCAGTATGATTGTTTACCACATGGACATGTGGAGCACTCACTCTGGAAAAATCGCTTGTCACTCTTCCTTGGGGGTCGGAGCCCAGGGAAATGGTGGTCAAGCAAAACCTCAAATAATAATAATAGTAAAAATATATATAAATGGAGTTGCTATCCATGTATCAGCATTTGGAAACAATATAACATTCAAATAATATAATATAATACCAATATATAATAATACTAATAATAATAATAATAGTAATAATATAATATAAAAACTGGTCATATACCTAAAATAATTAACTGGAAATGTAGAACGTTATATCAGAAGTTAATATTGAAATAGAATCAAGAGAATTCGTCTTCCCTGATTACTTTCTCTTTCTTTTTCGCTTGTTTTGACAGTAATGTGCAATGTTTTGATGGATTATGAATTTTAGTCGATTGATATTCTTACTAAGGAATTTTATCTTCAGACCAATATTCTCAAAAAGGCCAATCTATACAGAAGCGAAATGGCACCGACTCATTCACTCATTCATTCATAATCAACAGAACTAGAAAACTACTGGGCCAAATACGTTCAAATTTGGCAGGTTTGTTCAGTTGGACATCAAGAGACGCACTAAGAACGAATTTGAAAAAATTCTTGCCAAGTTTCAGTTCAATACAACATTTCGTTGTTGGGATAAAAATTCCTGAATCAAAAAAAAAAAAAAAAAAATGGCAGCTATAAAGATAACCGCCGAGTTTTGGACACTTCAAATACGACATTTGTAGTCTCCTATCATCAAGGAACAATGCCCTGAAATGGTCGACACTACTTCTGAAACACCCTGTATATGCATATGCCAAGAAAAAAAGATTAGAAGCATTCAAAGGGTCGTTTTGGCCTATGTAGCCGGGAGACATTGCTATGACCAGCCTGCACAATTTGAGCTGAAAAAATTGAAAATTCAAAATCCATCCATCACCCAATGCACAATAAACACATGAGGCTGGAATAAATTCGTGATCATCATTCAGAAATTTCTTTATCAAAAATTCACTTAAAAAGAGAAACTTTTGTTCTCGAACCTTTAGAATAAGTTGAAAAACAAATTTATGACATAAAATTTGTCCAAAGAAAGATATAAATATTAAATTTTGATATAAAACTGGGACTTGGGAAATCTCCAACTTTTTTGCTAAGGTATAATACTCCTATACTTATAAAATTCTTATCTCACTGACTCACTGACTCACTGACTCACTAACTCACTGACTCACTGATCACGATTTCTGGAAAACTATTGGACGGATTGCAACAAAACTTGAAATATAGCTTCCTTATAAGTCCTAGGTGCTCACTAAGAAATCTTTTGGCGATATTTCAACTCTAATGGTGGTTTTTAAGGGTTTAAACTTCGTCTTTTAGCATGTATATTCTTCTTTTTCAAATCTCTTGATTATAATTGAAATGTCCATACCATATATCATCAATATAGAACTATAATCTAGAGAGAGTACCTCTTCGAAACAGTTGTTATCTGGTAACCAAATTGATAATTTTGTCAGGTTGGCATTAAGTTGAGTTAACTTTGTTAGGTTGGCACCAAGTTGAAGATTAAAATGCATTTATCGCGCGGAAAAATTGATTGGGCACTGCTACTTCAATCAGAGCTAGCTATTCCTGAGAATATTATATTATTATTATTTATTTTCCAATCACTTGATAATGGCATTATTTATAGCCGGAACATGTCGTGTTGAATAATTTTAAAAAGGGTAATCAGATTTTTAAATATTAGAATATAAATAACAATAAATATTTTTATTTCTATTCCTGGGAGTATAGATAATTTTTATGTTTCATAAAACAAACTATTATGACGGGAGTTCTATCAATTGATCCTATTCTGTCAAGACTAATTTTGTTTGTATATCTGACAGATCGCGTGAACAGCTTAAACAATTTCGATGAAATTCAAATTATTCAGTATGATGAATGGAGAGTATTTTTAAAACTTCAGAAGTGTCCGTTGTGGAATCTGTATGCAAAGAATGAGGAAATTCGGCCAGAATTTAAATTGACGAAAGAAAGGGGTTACTTATCAATACGGCCAAATAGCTGTTGTTGCTTTTCTCAATGTAAAAATATCTTCCAAAGGAGTAAGGCGCTTTTCCCGTGGATCAAAAAAATAGAAGGTATCTTTCAATAAAAATATTGGAGAATATGCATAACAGTTCGTTGATATTCACTTGAAACTGTCAGTATAGCTCATTAATAGCATCAATGCTCCCCATTCAAATAATGCTGACACGTTGATGTGAATCTTACTATTTTGTTTACATTAGATCAGATGGAGATAAGATGATAGCTACTGTTTCGATTTCAAAATTATGATTGCCATTTTTGCTTTTTATGCCAGCTGTTATTAGTTTCGATTTCAATCTCTATACTTATAAAAGGCTGAGCCCCGACAGACTGAAATCACACCACAGCCCAAACTACTGAGCCTTAAAACATGAAATTTTGCACGATTGTTTATGGTAGCCTGAAAACATCCACTAAGAAAGGATTTTCAGAAATTTGCCCCCCTGAGGGAGCTGGCCCCCCCCTCAAAATTTTGTACTTTTTAACCGCTCATTGCACAGCAAAGTCATGAAGAACTTTTTTGTTCAGCTACGAAAAAAATTAGATCTATGCAGAAAAATTTCGATCAGGAGCACAGGGGGGTCCAGGAGAGGGCATTTTTCGAAAATTTTGATGTAAAATCACACTACAGCTCAAACTAATTGTCCAACAGACTTGAAACTTTGCACAAATATTCTTCAAACATGCTAGACGCGCACTAAGAACGGATTTTGAGATATTTTGCCTCTAAGGGTTTCAAAGGATGAAAAAGGATCCTATTAAGTAAGGTTATGAACATGGTAAGGTGAGTGCCATATGGAAATAAGATAATTTATTTATTGAAATGTGATATTCTAACATATGTTGTTATCATTGGAAATAACAAAATAATATGATAGAAATTCAAAAAAGAACATCTGTTCTATTATTGCTTTCTACCTGATTCCACTCAACCTCAATAATATTGTTCTGATAATTGATAAATATATTTAATAATATTATTATTATTGATATAATAAAAGTATTGTTTTAATAATTAATTATTATCATTAATATAATAATTATTGTACTGTTTTGGTAATCAATAGATATTTTTATTTTCACAAACTCTGTATAATAATTTATAATGGTGAATGTGAAACAGCTGCATCAAAGAAATTATCTCAAAAACATATGTTTAGGAAAACCATAGTTTTGAACTTCGTTTTCCTGATGGAATGTATAAGCCTACACGTGGCATGTATTATTAATTTTTCAACAAGAACAGTTTTTTGAGACTGCTAAATAAACGTCTACAGTTTTATCAATGCTGTATCGGCAATATGAAAATGCATGCAGATAATATGTTTTTAAATGAAGGTGTAGATATCTACATGATAATTATTCTCTACCATTTCTATTCAATTGAAATTTCAAATGAAATTGGATTAAATTCAATTTGAAATGAAATTGATTAAATTCATGGAATGGAATTTCATGAATTTAATCAAATAAAAAATTGCCCATACTTCTGTATTCATGTTCGCATGTTTTCCACTTGTGATGGATAGCCAAAATATTGTGGAGCGAGCTGCACGGCGAATTATTATTGTAATCGAGGGCTCTGATTGGCTGAAAACTTCAGCGTTCAGAGTGAGGTGAGGCGAGCAGTTAGAACAGAGGCAAGCAGGACGGCGAATGGTTCGGAGGACGGTACGGCGAATGATTAACAGCTGATTTTCAACATTATGAAACATATGCTCATGTTTGTTGAAAGGCAAGATGTTCGGAGGAATGCACGGTTTGCTGCGCGGCTCGAGGTTCGGTTCGGCATGTGTGAACGCACCTTTAGTTGTTACAGGACAATTATACAGATCACAGGCCAAAGCAACATAATAATCTATCTTCTCCTTTTTCTTCTTCTTCTTCTTCTTCTTCTACCTATATCTAAGAGGCTAAGCCCCGACAAACTGAAATCACACCACAGCCCAAACTACTAAGCCTAAAAACTTGAAATTTCGCACAATTGATTATTGTAGCCACAAAACATTCACTACAAAACAATTTTCAGAAATCTGACCCCCACCCCCCTGAAGGAGCTGGGCCCCCCAAAATTTTCACTTTTTAACCGTTCATTGCACAGCAAAGATATGAGGAACTTTTTCGTTCAGGTACGAAAAAAATCAGATCTATGCAGAAAAATTACAATCAGGAGCACAGGGGGGTTCAGGAGAGGGCACTTTTCGAAAATTTTGATGTAGAATCACACTACAGCTCAAACTAATTGGCCTACAGACTTAAAACTTTGCACAAATATTCTTAAAACATGCTAGATGCGTACTAAGAACGGATTTTGAGATATTTTGCCTCTAAGGATTTCAAAGGATCCTATTAAGTAAGCTTATGGTAAGGTGAACTCCATATGGAACTGAGATAATTGACACATGATATTCTAACATATGTTGTAATCATTGGAAAGCTTAAAACATTTTCATCTATTAGCTGATCGAATTGATATTGCGTTGATTGAGAGCGCGAGCTTAACACGTGTTTGTTCCATCGTTGTATGCTTGGCCAGTTCGGTTTGCGCCTTCTATCAGCTGTATATGGAGTTTCATACATTCCGATTAGAACAGAGCACAAAGGTTTTCTTTGGTTAGGAGTTTGTTGATAATTCTTTTTTTAAATTAAATTTTATTGTCATCAAAAATCACATTGAAAACTTTCTTGATAGACAACAAGATTACAGAAACAAAATGTCAAACATATACCTACATTTATTTGTATCACGGCCAGAAAAAGACAAACTTGAGTACTAGCCGTGAGTTTATTAAATATAACTTAATATATATTTTTTGTTAATATTTTGTGAATAAAAATTACGAGTTGATGAGAGATGCGAGTAATTCTTTATATTTGATCCGAATGGTTATTCATAATACAGTAGTCGGGGTCACTGCAATCAAAAATTTTTTATTCTGTACGGTAGCTAATAAATGTCATACGTATTGATTGTCCATAATGTATCCAGTGTCCATAATGGAAGTAATTGAACTACTCAACATTAATGGCTTACTGGTCTCTCATAGATTTATAGTATTCCTGGTGATTGAGCCTGTATTTTTCAGCGTTGTCTATTAATAATAAAGCTTAATTTACAACTAGCTTACCCAGCGAACTTCGTACCGCCAATGTATCTCATGTTACACTTGACTTTATTTGGTGAATCATGAAATTCATCTGACAATCAACATGTTCATTTACATCTTAATACGGACTTCTTATGTGCTTAGTCATGCAGCATTCATTATTCCGAAAACATATTATTCTTCTCAATCAATTGGTAGTAATATCTATCAGTAATGTTTTCAATTAAAAAAAGGTTATATCAGTGTTTCAAAGAAAAATATTCAATGTTTTCATAGCTGTAGATTGTCGATATTTTATGGTCCAGGAAATATGCGATGTACGATGAATCACACAGAATTCCATATTCTTACCATTTTAGGATGAATATAAGCTAAGCTAATTTCAAAAAAATTTAAATTATTCTTTCATTCTTCAGTAACTAATGAATGCAATATGAATACTATACATATATACTATACAATATATATATACTCTCTTTCATTAGGTGAATAATTTTTTTTGAACAATTTCCAGTTTCTCAATGATAGGGGAGTGATAATTATTTGTATAGGTCTTCTAAGGAACCATTATCAACAGCTGGTACCAATCAACTACACTTCAACTCCAAACTACCGTTTTAATACAAGTACAAAATAATTTATCACAGGGTGATATGTTTATTACAGCTGGTAACTTTAGATGCTAAATCATATTATCACAATATGATCTTGAATCATGATCATTTTTTCGTTCTTCAGTAGCCGCTAGGCCGAAAATTTCGAAAACATATGTCTGTAAAATGGATTAATAAATAATTATTATTAGCCCCCCTATTAAATTTTCTGTTCAGAAACCATCCCCAATATTCACACAACATATTCCCAAAGTTTCATGCCGTTATGTCAAGTAGTTTTCAAGTCTACAGAGAACAAACACACAAACACACATTCCTTTTTTTATAAAAAGATTTCCATTCGGCTCAAACAAAAGCCTCTCTAAATGAAGGTAGAATGATAAGGATTCAGTTCTGTTGTTTTAACTTTTTTTCAAATCACTTTCAAAAAGTTCATGTAGTACCCACTATTGTGTTTGAGACACTTCTGGCGCTATCATAGTTTCACCACTATTCTGTTCCACAGTCCTATCTCTTGCAGTCGTTAACTATATCTATAATAATTATTATAAAGTAAAGAACTGGCTTATGCACGTACGGGATGGGAAAATTATGTTTGACGCATCATCACTACTGGACTAATTAACTTGAAATTTTGCTTATAGATTCTTAATTAACCAAGGATGGTTATAGGCCTATTCTCAATTCTTCAAAATTTCATTACTTCAAGTTTTCATTTTGTCAAGTTTTAAAATAGATCCTTGCGAAGCACGGGTTCTTGCTAGTAACTATATGTTTGACATTTTCGCTTTTTAAAGGTACCCGTTGTTATTATTATGTGAAATAAGATCTCATTGGATGAAATAATAATCATTGTAGTCAATTATACTAAGCGAAAAATTTCTGTTTGAATATGTGTTTGCGGAAATGTTGTATGTATCTCTGACGGATCTCGAAAACGCCTCTAACATTTTTTCATTAAATCAGGAATAGAGTACGTTTGCGATAAAAAAATATTTTGGAACAGGGGCCTGTTCCATAAAAACTTAGAAGTCCTGTAATACAGGAACAGCTGATTTTATCGGCTATATTGAGCATGTAATTGGAATGGTGATTCTCCTGTATTACAGGGCTTGTAACTTTTATGAAACAGGCCCCAGGTCTCAACTCTGGGAAAAATCGTAGAAGCTCTTTCAGAAAGGATTATTGGTCCCTCAAGTAGCAGCTGATCAAAAAAAGTTTCCATACTCTGTTGAAAACGTGGGAAAAAAGTGTGAGCAAGTGAAAAAGATTATAAAAGCTGTAGTTGAGTTACCAAATTTAGCGATCCTATTTTAAAACATTGCAGTATTCATGGAACATCTGGAAGAATAGGTACAGAAAGTGACCAGATGATAGCAAAATGAACTTAAAATCGATCTCTCCAAACATATGGTAGTTGAATTGATATTCATTGTGAGGTGATAGAAATGCAACTAATTTCTTCAGATTCTGTTGTATTGGTTCCTCTGTTGCTCTATGTTTCTACGCAGCCATGGCCTTGAGAAAGCCAGTTGACCTGTCTGCTAATTCCTAACCCGGACTAAATACCACGTGAACCAATCATAGAAGCCTTCTGTTGAAAAAAGCCCTGCTATGATTAGTTCTCATGGAATTTAATCATGATTGAAATTAAACAGGCTACTGGACCTGATATTTTCATGTTTCAAAATCAGCTAAAAACTATATCGAGACAAACATAATATTCCATCAGCTGGTCCTATTTCCCTTCATCCTATACTATTGAACGAGCAATTTCTGTTTGTATGTTTAGATGTTCAGATGTTTGGATGTTTGAATATTTAGATGTTTTATGTATGTAATTTCATCGGATCTCGAAAAAGGCTCTAACGATTCTCACGAAATTGAAAGCATAGTAGGTTTATGATATAAGAATTCGATTGCACTAGGTCTCATCCATGGAAAAACTCGCTGAAGGACATTGAAAGGATAATTATCATTCATCCTTGTAAAAACAGCTGATAATAATTATTTCTGTTGTTGATGGAAGTGAGTGAGCGAGTTCATGTGTGTGGGACTGTGTCAAAATTATGACTCAGCTGTTGAACATTTGTGATGATTCAATTAGGTACTTAGTACCAGTAGCAAAGAAGCCGGATTATTTTCAATCCTGATAAATTCCAGTAGATCCATTTTTTTGAAATAGTCTTCTCTGATTTGGTTCACTTGAAATTAATCAAGATTAAAATTCAACTGGTTTTTCTGCAACCGGGCCTTTGTGAGGAAAATTTTTGCATTCCTCTGGGAATTAATCTCAATTTTCTGTGATTAGATAGAACATTTCTGTATAACCTATGAATGATATTATCATTCCTTCTTTTGTAATAGTTTTTTTATGCTTTTGTACTCCAGAGCGATGCTAGGTCCCTGATATTGATGTCATTTCATGACACAAGACAAAACTATTGATATTTATATCAATGAATCACAAGTAAATACTAAAGTTTTCAATTCAGATAGAAATTAAATTAAGTAACATGTTATTTACATTCGAATTTCCATCCCTAAGCTTTTGGTTTCAAGCTAAGATTTTAAAAAAATCATATAATGATATAGTCAATAATCAAAGTGATTGAATAAACTCTATCCAGAATTATTCAAATTAACATTAAAATGTCCACTTGAAAATTCCCACTTTAATATTTATTGTAGTAAAGTTTAGGACATGAGTAATCAGCCACATTAAATGTCAGACTAATTAAATTATTATGAATGGACTCTCATTTATATAATGAACTTCCATAGAAGAAAGAATCAGTGTATTGGCTGCTTTTACACTTTTGAATGAGTGAAACGAAGAGTGAAGCTGCGTTTACACCAAAGTTATTAAAAAAATGTAAATATTTGATGAACATTTTCATTTTTATGACAGTTGCAATAAATAAAGGCCACTTGTGCCGTTCTATTGCACGCAAATTGCCTAAGCATATACTCACTAGTCACTTGGCGCCATGTGGTGGAACGGGTTGGCTGTAAGGGGTGATGTGGAGGCCAACTATTATTATTATTATTATTATTAAAAAACATATGTGTTAGTCGAGTTCCGTTCAATCTAATAGAATCCATAAGGATTAAGTTATCAACATTCTGTCAATAACTACTCTGCGTTTGGAGAAAGATTCATTCTCAGGTGTAGTGGATCTTTGTATTTGTGCCTTCGGTGTAAACTGTAACAATATTCATTGTTCAAATTGTGAATGATGAGGATTATGCAAATTATTATGAGAAGTCAGTCTGTTATAACAACTTGTTTCACTGCTTTGCTTTTCTGCGTTGTGTAGTGTCGACTCTGTAAGAGTGTGTGTAGGAGTTATGGTACTAGGAGAATCAACGATTTTGCTGGAGCATCAGCCTAGTTCATGACCTTATAAGGCAAGGAATTTGTGTCCGATTGATTATCAATCATGCCTTATTTGGTTAGGAATTTGGAAAATAGCTGTCACTTGGTGGGAGAATGTATCTTAATTTATAGTAGTACCGTTCCATTCTATTGGCAGAAATTGTGATGAATATTTCCAATAAATTGGTAACTACCAATCACAGTTAACGTTGGTTAGGTTCCTATCTAGTATGGACGATCACACAGCTCCTAGAACAGGCAAGCGTAACGTGGACTTCATTCAGCGTCTGTCCATTGCTGGTAGCAGAACTGAATAATGTAGTCTCAGTATTTTGTGTTAATAATTGCTTTTTTGCCAGATTTAGGTTTGTTGATATTTGGCTGTGGAACCTTTTGTTCCAATAGCATGTTTTAGTTTTTTCCGCCTCAGTAAATGCTTTAATTGAGAAGAGAGGATATCAAATTTGTCACCTTACTATGAAAATTTTCCTCCTATAACCGCTACTAAAGGTACGTCATAGATTATAATATAATTAAGGAAATTATTATCGACGAAAACTTCCATCAAAGTATAAAATTTATTGTGATAGATACATTTAAGTGTAAGTGTATTGTGAGAGATTAATTGAGTATAGTCATTTTGATTCCCTTGTAATGGAAAATGGTAATGGTAATTCAAACTGATGAGTGATGAAAGAAAATAAATGGTACATGCTCTTGTAGAAATGTTGAGTACCTATAAGAAGAAATTGAGATATTCTGCTTGATATTATCAACCTAATTGTTCGAGGAAGCTATGAACCCGAATTTGAATGACATTTTTTTGTGAGATGGATTTTATTTGATTTGCTGATTCTAATGAAGAGCTTTCTTGATTCTTAAGGAAACACCTATCATGTAATTATTTTTTTTTAATACACTATACATGGTGATTCTTAATTATGGTAAAATAATTTGATACGTGATAGTAGAGGTAAAAATAAGAAAAAAAGTTCTTATAAACAAATATCCATAAACGCTTCATTAGAAAGCTATAGAGAGGGTGGAAGATTTCGCCCGGAATTCAGTACTTCTGGTGAAATACACCGATGCTGAATTGTTTGGGGACTAGTTTTTGAAAAACTTATGGTGGATTCATATGAAAAATATCTGAAAATTGAATAAAACTAGTCTGGAAGCTGTAGTGTGAGTAGTTTTCGAGAAAAAAGTTGAAATATGCAAAAAATCTAAGTAGAAAAACACAGACTTCTACGTTTGATGCCCAATAACTTTTTAATAACTAGTAAACAAATAATTTTTTGCAATAAAAATTGAAGAGAATTCAATTCTAAGAAGAATCATGTAAGCTGTGTAAACTAAATTCAAATGAAAGTTCAATAAAATATGTTCTTTTGTAGTACATTACACCACAAAAATTTGTCATTTCATGAGGAGAGAACTAATAACTCATAGGTTGTAGCTGATTGCAAATAAAATATTCGGTTTTCATGAAAAGTTTTATTCTTATATGAAAGTAAAATATCTGAATGACATTAAACTTATACCAATAGACTTAAGATGATGTTCAAAGTGACCTCCGTTGTTCTGGATGCATTCAGACGGCTTCTCATCGATTGTCGGACCCGTTCAAATATTCCAGGAGTCTGCTTTATCATTTCTAATCCGTTCAAAATCCTTAATCGGGGGGGTTATTCAATGGTATCAATCGGAGTATTGTATACTAAGGTTTTCAAGAGTCCCCAAAGATAAAAATCCAAAGGATTCAAGTCTGGTGACCTAGCTGGCCATGTTAATGGCCCACCTCGGCCTATACATTGATTTGGAAAGCAGTGATTCAGGTGTTCACGAACAGCAACTCTGAAGTGTGCTGGAGCTGCATCATGCATAAACCAAATGTTTTGGCGCAACTGAAGAAGTACATCTCCGAGTAAGATGAATAGCTCCTCTCTCGAAAAGTTTAAGTAGATTATGCCATTAAGCCTGGGAGAAAGCTCGAACAGAAGTAGATGATCTCCTATGATTCCTGCCCAAATGTTCACTGAAAACTAATGTTGTGGACAATTAGGATTGATAGCATGAGGATTCTCATCTGCCCAAATATGTTGGTTGTGGACGTTAAAGATAGCTGTTCTTGTAAAGTGTGCATCGTCGGTAAATAAAACTGTTGTTAAAAAGTTTGGGTTAACAAGTTCCGTTTCTCTAAAAACCATCGGCAAATACCAGCACGGGGAAAATAGTATCGTGGCAATAGAGTATGAACTTTCTGAAGGTGGTAAGTCTGAAATTGTTGCTCTTTTAGTATCCTCCAAATAATAGATTGATTAACATTAAACTGCAGTGACAATTCTCTTGTGCTCTTCTCTGGATGTTCATAAATTTCATGAGGAACTTGTTCTTCTACCAGTGATAGTAGATCGGGGTCCGCCTGCATAAATGTGCTCTTTGAATATCAAAGAACCTGGTGACAGACGTTGATGGGATAGTGGCAAAAAACCTTGAACTTGGACATACTCTGTAAGGAGTATCAAGGAAAGTTCTCTTGATACAAACGTCTTGCTAAAGAACTATTACAGTGTCCCATTTCATACATTAAATGCATGTCAGCTAATTCGGAGTATGAATAATCTCTAAAATTACCTGCCATTTTTTAAAAAGTTAACACTTTACACAAAAGCAAAGTGGAATGGTTACAAATAACTGGTTAATAGATTAAACAAAAAAAAAAAAAACAGTGCGGTTACAGTAGGCCTAACTTACAGTTTGTTGTTTTGTTCAACAGTGAGCTAAAATATTTCTGAAAATAATTTTCAGCTGATAATTTCTTTTAAATATTTTCTTTTCTGAAAAAAAAATAAATCAGCTGTTGTGGAACAGCTGTTATTAAAATCCATGTTTCATTTGCAATCAGCTACAACCTATGAATCATTAGTTCTCTCCTCATAAAACAGCAAATTTTTGTGGTGTAATGTACTACATAAGAATACATTTTATTCAACTTTCATCCAAATTGAGTTTACACAGCTTACATGATTCTTCTCAGAATTGAATTCTCTACAATTTTTATTGCAAAAAATTATTCGTTTACTGGTCATTGAAGAAAGTTATTGGGCATCAAACGTAGAAGTCTGTGTTCTTCTACTTAGATTTTTGCATATTTCAACTTTTGTCTCGAAAAAAATTATTAGTGTTATCGGATGAGCACGTTAAACTGTCGGTCCCGGCTGAAGTATGACAGTCGTAAGGCCCATTGACGGCTTAAATTATATATTCAGGCGGTGGGACCTTCCCGCAAGGGACTCCCCACCAACCATAGCCATACGAATTTACTTTACTTACTTTGTCTCGAAAACAATTCACACTACAGCTTCCAGACTAGTTTTATTCAATATTTCAGATATTTTTCCATATGACTCCACCATAAGTATTCCAAAAACTAGTCCCCAAACAATTCAGCATCGGTGTATTTCACCAGAGGAACTGAATTCCAGGTGAAATCTTTCACACTGTATAGCTCGCTTATGAAGTGTTTATGGATATATGTTTATGAGAACTTTTTTTCTTATTTTCACCTCTATTATCACGTATAAAATTATTTTACCATAATTAAGAATCACCCTGTATGACTGACTGAGTCACTACAAGATTTGATACAATCATCTGAATAGCGGGAGGCATAAACACTCGCTCACCCTTGATTCTTCCTATGACTGATTGTATAATGATAAAAATTTCAGTGGTAGTGTAGCGGTCGCTAAACACTGAGTACAGATATCTTAAAACTATTACCTGTGATGAAACAGTATATAAAATCATACAGGTTGAGCAAAAACCCTGATGTAGATAATCTATGGGACTGCGTCTCTAATAAGTTCCGAGGGATCAAGATAGGGCACTAAGGACCAGAGATCGTTTGGAATATACTTCGATAACAGAGTCTTTTCGGGCCTCAGGCCCTATTGTAGGAAATTGTATTATCTTCAGCTGCATCTGCTATACAGTCGAAAAATTCGCTCCCAAGCCGAGGTTGGTCACAGATAAAAACTGATATATGAGCAGGTAAGGACAGAGAATAAGTAATCTCGATCTGACCTCACACACTACATCCACTTAGATCTGTTCCAATATCCAGGTTGAATTAATTATTTCAACGATTGTACTTGATCGGTTCTTGATAATATAGAACGTGTCAGACACAATTATTGACAGGCTTAAGAAATAATCAAACTCAGAAGACGAATTGACAAAGTGGAAATATAATATAATAAAATATATAATTTGACAGTGCAGATTTAAAGCTTGGATTACAGATTGAAAATAGTTCAACATCGACAAAATAACTAGAAATTTGCTTGTGCTCGCATGATACCATGCATGATCCAACAGACTTTATAATTGACAAATTTAACAGTTTTTTAAAGATAATGAAAACAAATTATAGAAGATTTTTCAAATTACTCAAGGTCGTGGTTCTGGCAGCGGAGGATGCCAACTACAATTTCTTATAAATTCTATACCAGATAAAATCTAGGATCTTAATGATTATAAGCGCTTGTCGGCGTGGCCATTTCTCTAATGAAGAAAATTTTATATTTTTCTGCACTATATTTTCTTTCGAAGCAAAGATTGGGACCCCAAACATAAAAACTCACGTGAATCCTCTTGGCGGTCGTGGTTCCTTTAGATCGAATTTGGTATGATCAGTGGCTGGTCCAGGCTTCAGTCTTAGCATGTGTGGAATTTTAATTAAATATCTCCTTCACCAATTAAATTGGAACTTCTAGAACAATCGATTGATGAATAATGTCACAAAATGATAGATAAATAAGCCTAAGATATTGACTCACAGATAAAAAATACAAAAATGGAATAAAATTTCACTAATAGGTCTTTGGTAACTTTTTAACAAGGTCTTAACAGTGAGGATTTTAAAAGCGAAGTGTCTTGCCTTCTTCTAAGCCTCTGGCTAGAAACTTTTTCTTGGAATCTCTTTGTAATTGATTTGCATGGTAATTCGCCATTGGTAGAATGATTATGACGTAGGCATGACGTCAGTGGCAAGCAGTAAAATATAATTCCTTTGATTACAATAATAACTTAATTTGTATAATTTTGTAAATTGCTTAACTCTCTAGATACAGTTCCCCTATACAGTGTACATGCACTAGCATATATGATAAGGCAAGTTTACTGGCTGATAACATATTAATATATGATGCTTTCAAACGATCATCCCTTTTGGTGCCATTTCTATGACATATGATTGGCTTAGTCTTGCCAAAGAGGTTCATTCACCATGTGACTCAGTTGAAACAATAATTTATAATTTAATATTTCTATAAAATTCTTATTATATTCGAAACTGTTATAATTAATTTTGCTGCTCTTATCAGTGATACAATATTCATGCTATGACCTTGTTCGTTACTACAACATTCGACATTGTAATTTCGTGAGTAATAAATAATTTTAACAATAATACATTTTATTTTTTTATATAGAAATTCTTTATCCTTTTTCAATAGTTCTTGGTTTCAGAAATAATATTATAGCTTGCATTGAAACCTGGCTTAATTGGCAAAATAATTATAATTTTATTAAATAATTCTTTGAAAAAATGCGTAGTACAAAATGGTATTCTTATCTTATACTCAGCTGTTGATAAGGGAACCTTATCGCTCGGGTGCTAACTGTTTGTTTGGCAAACCTTCTGTTTTATAAGGGTAATTATAATTTTTCTAGTTAATTCTCTCCTTTCATGAGATTTACTCAAAAGATTCATCACAATATATAATTTATATAAGAGAACAGACTGAACAAACAAACAACAATACTCGAAAGACCTTGTTTTTGAAAAGTTGTTCAATCAACTAGTGAATTAATCAACCAGTTTGGTATTATGGAATAATAAATATGTACTCACCTCTTTGTATACTGTATGGGGAATGACCCTGACTACAAATAAATTCAAATCAAATCAAGATATAAAAGTAATGGCTTTTTGTATTTTGAAGTATTTTTGTATTTGAACTTCATATAGGAAGAACCTAAATAATGTTGATTTTATTATATACCGTAACTGAAGTTAAATTAATTTGTTTCATCCTAGTTTATTTTTCATTCTAACAGTGGTCAATGTACGAGTCCATCAATGTATGAGTTCATAAATGTCTCGTGAACGTGTGTCCTTGAGCCGCTGAGATGCCTCTAAATCGATGGCAGTCCTAGAAGCTTGGGGTAAGCTGTCTCCTGACATGTAGAGCTCAATCACTGAGCCTAAATTTGAGTTGAAGAAACAGCTCTGAGGTAACAACGTTTTCCAAATTGAACAAACGTCCCAGGTACTCCGGATGTGGCGGAATGAGTTTTAGTGACTATAGGCTTTCAAAAAGGGAGGGTAAAACGTGAACCATTTAATCAATTAAAACATGCTGAATTAGAGTCCCTTTTTGTGTTAAATCGTAACGTTGAGATGTGGAAATTGGGGATGGATAGATTACAAATCTTATTAATTTGGTTTGAGTAATAGATTTTCGGTTGTATCTTTACATTGAAATGTGAGGCCATATTTTCTCTGTAAGGATTCAGCTGGGAATTTCAGTTTTCTTTAAATTTATATTCTATAATCTACAAAACTACTTAGAGTTGAACTAGTACATGAAATGTTTAAAAGTCCATTGTTCATTCGACAGAGGCTGGCTCAAACAGCACTCTGGTTTGTGGACTGTATCAATTACATCGAGAACCTTATGGGGTTGTTTGGTGTCGGGTAGCAAGTTGAACAATTTAAAGTTGCTAAGTGCACAATAACATAGGCCTACCTTCATGTCCAAATCCTCCTTGCTTCTAGGATCCCAGGTCCAGATAACGATACGAGACGAGATGACACTTGTAATAAATCACAATAAATCAATAGATCACTTTGCAAAAATCGACTTTACGAGAAGTGATCTGTTCGCTGTTGGCTCGCAAACGGCAACTGGTGCGATTATGCTATACGCATCACCCTTCAATTGCCCCCTCCACCACACAACACCAGACAACAAAGAGGAACATTGATAGTTTCGTCCGAACATCCATTGTTAATGATATTCTCATCTTTAAGTTGTAAAGAATCAAATGAAGTTCCAAGGACCCTAACCTTTTTTTCTAAATTTGTTTTGATGTCACATATTTTTTGAATAGTTTTCCAAGGTAGAATTCGTGATGACTTTTAGGTATATTTTGTCCTTGCTGCTTCCATAATAATTATAAAGATACAGAATAGATATTATTAACATTTGATAGTATTTAGATAGTGTTTAAAAAGTTCCCAAGTGTGTTCTGAATGTTCTAAGAGTTTTCTGAATTTTATGCTGATCTTTCTTTTAAAATATTTATTGCTATTTATGATTTACTTCTGAGAAATATCTATGATAACTTTCAATTCTTCTTTCTGAAGTTAGAGTCCTTCAAGCTTTTCATGATTCAATCTAAGATGTTTTCAATGTAAAGCGGACAGAGTATGATACTATCGAATTAGCTATATCGGAGATAATTTTCTAAATTTAGTGATTCTATTTTCGGTTTCCATGATGTAACTTCATTTTGTTTTATTAACTGTTGAATTTAACTGTAAGAGGTGACAACATATTTGATATCTTCTCTCTATTTCGTTGTCTCTCTTGTCATTTCTGGATTCCCGTTCTCTAGCACTTGGTATGTTTATCAAGCATCCCTTTTATTGAGTTATATTGTGTGTGCTTCTAAATTCTAAATTCGAAATTAACTTTCCAAAGTCATAGCACGGCACAAAACCAGCTTAAGCGATAGGCTATGCCAGAAATCCCAGAATAAGCAAGATATCCATGGATACCAGAGTCAACCAATACCAAATAAACTTGATTTGGAATTCTATTTTCAATTGCATCAAGCAAAAGCGAAAATAACATAATCACTGCCAATTTTATAACTGTCAACGAGAAATATTAATTGCTAATGGATAAAGTCGAGGTCGACGCTTAGCCCCGCCCAATATTCTACAAAATTCGCTGCAATTAGCCTACTATTCTACAGAGCACTTCCGACACATCAATTGATAATTCAAATGATTGGACTCAATAATTTTCATGCCAAGCTGTGGCCTTATTTCTTCATTCATTACCGATAGAGGATGGATCATAAGATGCTCCTAGCAAATAGTAGGTCCGTGATACAAAAATTTGAGCTGAGTCTCATCTCTGACATAACTTGAGAGGAAAAATTGATCATCCAAGTGGCAGCTTATTGAAACAGAAATTCTCGTCGTTTGTTGAAAACTAAAGAGAGGAAGAGAGAAAATTAACAGCTGTGGCTATAACATTTAGCAATATAAGTTGAAAACATTACATGATTCAATAAAAATATTCCCTGATGTCAAGATGAGTGCATAAGAGCGCAACTGGGTGACACCATAAGGCATCGCTAACTTTTGATCGCTGTTTAAAATACGCAGTTGAATGTATATTTCAACAGATTTGAATGTGTTGTTCAAACTGAGGTGATAGCAACGAAACTAATCATCACACTTTCTGAATTTTTGGGAAACTAAGTATTATAGAAATGTATTTGACTGAAACTTGAAACGGTCCTATATATAATAACATTTTCATCGAGGGAGAGCACCTTTTTGGATACAAAATTCTATGACAGTGACGAGACTATATTAATTTATCATTCAAGTTATATTCGGCAAGAAATTTTTGTTTGTATGATGGATCTCAAGAACGATTATAATGGCTTTAGTAGAATTCAGGATATAAATATCTTACTAAAATAATCTGATTATTTAATTCCCGTAGCGAAGCACGGGTACCCTGCTAGTGAGGTATAAAAATGTATTGTAAGTTGAGTTCCACCTCAAGTTTAAGACCCCTAAGTTGCGCCAAGATCGGCTATTTATCAGCGTTTTTGCTGTGTTTTATAGGCCTTCTCAAGAACTAATTGACTGATTATGCTCAAATTTGATACAAAAGCGTTTTCAAACGTAGCGTTTTTTCTGCGTTTTCTCATATTTTTCAAGAATCAATTGCGGAAAAATGTTCAAACATGGTACAGAGACCCAGCTAGGGTCTAGAAATTTTGTCTTGAGAGAACTTCAAAATTACGCCTGGAATACTCCCATGTAGGTGTCTTTACGTTTTCCAAGCATTTAGCGGTTTTTAGAGGGTTTCTCTTCTCAAGCTTCTCATCGAGTTTTCAATGTATTTTTCTACATTTCGCAAAAAATTCATTCTTGATAGGATTAGATATGAATCATATCTAGTTAAGTTAGAATCATTCCAGTTTCAAATTCCAAATATTATTGGACTGCAATTCAATAATTGTCATAATATCCTAGCTGAGTCTCTTATTTAGATGTAACTGAATACTTTTCTGATGAAAATAATAACTTTTGCAACCCTTCGATAGAAAATTCTAAAGGAACTGGTGATTGAATCGAGCCTGAAAGTCTATTTCTACTTTTTGATCGAAGGAAGAAAGCTCAAATGAAAAATGCAGGCGAGCGAAGCGAGATCCTACTTGCTGATACTATTTTTCTGAACGATTCAGTCAAGGGTCCAGGGGGCGGAGCCCCCTGCCGGCTTGTATTTATTAAAAGTAAGAATCGATAGTGACAGAATACTGTAATAGTGACAAGAGCGGATATTCCGGTAAATCGGATACAATATAAAGAGAGCAGTCTTGAAAGAGTATGGAGTCGGTTGACCATAATATACTGTTTCAACAGAAGCCCAATTTTTACAATTGGAGAAAAGCAGCTTCTCTATCACGGTCAGAAACAAAGCTACCTTAATCTGGCTTCGAAGTGAATTCAGCTACTGAATAATGGAATCGACCTAGAAACTTTCATCTTGAAACAAAATGAGAAGTCGAATGCGGATAAATGCTTTATCTGAGGTTTAAGTGATTTCGCTTGGTTTGATCCAGTCTCAACAAGAAGCAGCTTAAAACAATAAGTTAGTTCATCACAGGTTTGAATTTATAGAATAAGGGTTATAGGTAGACACTCTAGAGCCGTGTCCACACTAAACAAATGTTTGACAAACATGTTTGTTGAAAAAAATTGGGCAAATTCGATTATGTTTGACAAACAATGTTTGCACGTGGCCAGTGTGGACGCATCACCAAACAATATATTATTGTAAGTGGGGAAAATAGGTTTTATGTATTACAGCTGTCTAACTGAAAATGATTGGAAGAAAGTAATTTTTTGTTCGACAAGCAATGATTGTCCAAATGTTTTTATATGTTTGTCCCTGAGCTCCTCAACAGACATTTGTTCAGTGTGGACACGGCTTAACGGTTGGGTAGTTAACTTGTTAATTAAATAGAAGTGTTTTTAAAAAACATTAGTATATCTTTTGTCTCATTAGAAAGATAGATTATCAGGCTATACTGTTGGAATTATTGAAGTGAATGTGATAAGAAATACTATCCAGTAAACCACTTATTCTCAGGGTTGTTATATCTCATGTATTTCTATACATTTCTGTTGCCTTCATCATCAATCTATCTTTTTAATGCTGTGAAGTGTTTTTATTGAATATGCTAGTGCAGTTGCTATTGTCCCTAGCTTGTAAATAAATTTGCAAAAAGTTAAGGGCGTCCGGCTCGCAAATATACTGGGGTTCTGACCACAGCTCTAGCTCAGTGATAGATGCATGAATACTTTCGATATAATGAAACACCATTTGGTGTTATGCTTTGGACATATCAATGTCGATTCTTCGGAAAGAATATTAAAAATATCCTCCCCACTAACTCTCTACCAAAACGTTAATTTCGTTATTTAAACTAAGGATTTATTTATTAATGGAAATATTGTAAAAGTTTTAATCAATATGAATATTAAAGAGAAAAAAAACAGAAAATTGATAGAGTAAAATAATTATATAGGTAGATAAGATCAAATAATTGATTAATAAATAGAAGTAGGCTGAACGTAGATCAGGGTTATCAACTTTCAGTAATATACAGCAGTATGCAGTGGATAATTGAAATAACATGAGTTTATATTTATATAATATATATATATATATATATATATATATATATAATTCGTTCTATAACATGGTTTAAAGGTTTGTATTTGTGGGATGGGTGGGGGATGGATGTCATGTGATCGTTCTAGGGCCGGACAGTTTCAGTCATTTGTTCCAAAAGATGTTTTTTTAAAGTTAGGATGAAGCTCGCTCGGCTCTCGATGGACCTGATAGAAACAGGAAGTGCATTCCATGCACGACAAGCACTGACTAAGAAGGATTTTGTGAAAATAGTAGTTCGATGATTGGGTATCCTTAAAGTACTTTCTCCGGTTCTAGTATGTGAAGCATCTATCCTCCTACCTTCAGAGACAAATTTGAAATCATCTTTAAAATAGTTCGGATTACCGTATTTCAAGATATCTCTAACAAGCCTCACTATTCAAAAAAGCCTCTGATCGGGAAGCTGTAATGTTGAACTAGCAATGTGGGCTGGTGTGATATGATCATGGCGTTGGAGAGAGTAGACGAAACGTAGACAATAATTTTGGCAACGCTGTAGTTTATCATTCAGAGTGACTTGCATATCGTTGAGAACAGAATTACAATACATTAAATGTGGGAAGATGAGAGATTAAACCAATGATAATTTAATGTTTCTAGGGAGGATATCGTGCATTTTCTTCAATGCATGCATGACTGAGAATACCTTTTTACAAGTTTTGTTCACTTGTTCTGACCAGTCAAGAGTATTATTCATAATAATGCCTAAATTTTTAACTGAGCTACAGTAAGGAATGTCATTACCGTCTACACTAATTTTGTGAATCGATTCAAGGTGAATATTGTTTATAAGACAAGAATATCCAATTATAATGGGTTGTGTTTTGATGGGATTAAGCTTAAGGCCATTTTTCTTTGTCCATTCCACTATCGAATTGATATCCTGATTCATTATTCCAACTGTTTCATTAATTTTTGTTATGGGACAGCTTAAATAGATTTGAAGGTCATCTGCATAAGTATTGTGATGAATTTTTTAAATAGACCTCATGAGAAGAGAGAAAATTGTGATTACCTTTTAAAATGAAAGAATTTGCTAAAGGAATAGTTAGCGACCGAGCGATAAAGCTTACTTATCAGTAACTGTATATTAGATAAGAGTACCGTTCTGTACCGAATATTTTCTAGAAAAATTATTCAATAAAATTATAATTATTTTGCAAATAAAGCACGAATTATTTACGAATTGCTCATTGAATTTGAGGTTACACTTTGTTTACTATCGATCAGATGTTTTTAAAACAGTTCGAACGCAGCTGACTGATTCAAAGTATTGTCAAATGTCATGCTGGCTTCACGCAAGATATAATACCATCTCTAAAAATTATAAAACTATCAATAAAGGACCAAGAATTTCAAATAAAAAATAAAATGTATGTATTATCGTTGAAATTATTTATTATTAAGAAATTATATTATATGTCAGGTCTTATTGTAACTAACTAGGTCATAGCATGAAATTATATTATTGATAAAACGGCAGAAATTAATTATAACAGTCTCAAACCTAATAAAAATTGTATAAGAATATTAATTTATTAATGATTAATTCAGCTGAACCACATGGTAATTAAATCTCTTTGGCAAGCCTAAGCCAATCATAGTGCATAGAAATAGCACCAAAAGGGTGATCGTTTGAAAGCAACACATGTTAATCTACTATCAGACAACAACCCTGCCTTATCATATACGCTAGCACATGTACATTGTATGAGAGGAACCATGTCTAGAAGATTAAGCAGTTTTAAGAATTACATAAATTGAATTATTATTGTAATTAAAGGAATTATATTCTACTGCCTGCCACTGACGTCACGTCTACGTCACAATCGTTCTACCAATGGCAAATTTTCATGCAAATTATTACATCGAGATTCTCAGAAGAAAGGTCTAGCCAAGAAGCTTAGAGAAAAAGAGAGCACTTCCCTTTTGAAATCCTCACCGTTCAGATCTCTTTATAGTTACCAAGACCTATTTGTAAAATTTTCGTGCGATTTTATATGTTTCATTTGTGAGCCAATATTTTAGGCCAATCTATTTGTTATTTGTAAATTTATTTCCATCAATCGATAAATTAAAAGTTTAAAGTTTAATCATCCCTTAATTAATTTGGTGAAGGAGATATTTAAATTAAAATTCCCCACGTGCTGAAACCGAAGCCTGGACCCACTGCCGATCAAACGATTTTTGATCTAAAGGAGAAAACCACGACCGCCAAGGAATTTCACGTGAGTTATAAGTTTGAAAGGGGCCCCAATCTACGCTTCGAAAATATTTCAGTGCAGAAAGATATAAAATTTTCTTCGTTAAATCATTGGCCACGCTGACAAGCGCTTATTAGTTGTTAAGAGCCTAGAACTTGTTCAATATTTAATTTATACGAACTTGTAGTTGATTAACTATCCTCCGCTGCCAGAACCACGACCCCGAGCATTTTTAAAAATATTTTATAATTCATTTTTTTCACTATTTTTTCAAAACTGTTCAATTTTATCAATTGTAAAATTCTGTCGAATCACGCATGGTATCATGCAAGCACAAGAACATTTTTAACTCCTTTTGTCAATGCTAAATTATTATCGATCTGTAAATCAAATTCTGAATCTGCACTGTATGATCATATATTTTATTATAATATATTCCAGTTCTGTTAATTCGTTTTCTGAGTTCGATTATTTCTTAAGCTGTCAATATTGTGTCTGATACGTTCTATATCATCAAGAACCGATCGAATACGATCATTGAAATAATTGAATTAAGCTGGATATTGGAACAGGTCTAAGTGGATGTAGCGAGTGGGGTCAGATCGAGATATTATTCTTTGTCCTTACCTGCTCATATATCAGCTTTTATCTGTTACCAACCTCGACTTAGGAGCGAACACATCAATTGTACAGCAGATGCAGCCAGAGATCATATAAATTCCTACAATAGAGCTTAAAACCCGACAAGACTCTGTTCTCGAAGTATATTCTGAACGATATTTGGTCCAAATACCGTATTTTAATCCTTCAGAACTTATTAGAGACGCAGTCCCGTAAATTATCTACATCGGGATTTTTGCTCGACCTGTATGATTTTGTATGCTCATTCTTCACAGGTAATAATTTTAAGGTATCCGTATTCAGTGTTTAGCGATCGCTACACTACTTATAAAAATTTCATCATTATACAATCTGTCATTAGAAGAATCAAGGGTGAGCGAGCGTTTAGGCCTCCCGAGATTCCGACAATTGTATTGAATCTTGTAGTGAGTCAATCAGTCTGGTGTACACTCAGCGTCCACGCACGCAGTTACAAAATTTATAGCCTCTACACCATTGACTCAGTACAAGATTCACCCTACATACGTGAGGCATTTAAATACAGCATTACATCACCCTACGTGTATTGTCCTATCCTTGGAGGTGAGAGTGACTCCCCCAGGAAGAGCTTCACAGTATGGAAACTGGAGAATTTGATAATGGAAGAAAAGTCATTAGCATACAAAGTGAGGAGGAGAGGGCCTAAAATTGAACCTTGTAGTACTCCATGCACAACGTTTTTCCAAGTAGACTTTTTGTCACTGACAGATACACATTGTTTCCTACCTAATAGATAGGATTTAAACCAAACTAACGAGTTGTGGCTGAAACCAAGAATAGCCAACTTATTCAGAAGGACTGTATGATCAACAGTATCAAATGCTTTAGAAAAATCAAATAGGGTGAGGATGGTGCATTTTCTTTGGTCCATAGCCAACCTTATATCATCAGTGACACGAAGCAGAGCTGTCTCAGTTGAATGGAATTTTCTAAAGCCTGATTGAAAGTCATGAAGCTTACTATTGTTGTCTGGAAATTTTACAACTTGAGCATGAATGAGTCTTTCTAGCACTTTGGACAATGCAGGTGAAATACTGAATGGTCTAAAATCCTCAACTTTATTGGGTGATGGAACTTTATTTAGAGGGCGAACCAGAGCAAACTTCCAGTTTTCAGGGAAAATGCCTTCTTCGAGTGACTTGTTGAAAATGAATGTAATGGTTGGTAGAACAGCAAATAACATCTTCTTGATAAATTTAATAGGAATTTTGTCTACACCCGTAGCATTACTATGAATACGTTGAATTGCTCTGAAAGTGTCTTCTTCTGAGATTGGATGGAAATGAAATTGATCAGTGATTGGTGAATCTAAGTTTGTAACCTGCTCTTCAAGATCATCGATATGATTAGCAATGACAACTTCGTCGCATTGGTTAGAGTGTGAAACGAAATGGTCATTTATATTATTCAATGGTAAGTCAACTAGTGGATTCGATTTCTGTTTGCCAAGCCCGAATTCTTTTATTCCCTGCCAAAGTGATTTAGAGTCTTGTCTATTGTTTGTCATAAACGAATTCAAGTACCTAATCATTGAGTTCCGTAATTCCTGTTTAACCCTATTTCTAAGGCTCCTATACTCTATCAAACTGTCCAAGTCAAATGTCTTTTTAAATTTTCTATGTGCTTTGTCTCTACGTCCCATCATCTTAAGTATGTCTTCAGTCATCCACGGTACTCGTCGTTTTCTATTAATCCTCCTTGTCACATAAGGTGCATGTTTGTCATACAAAGTCAAAGTCCAATTCTCGAAAGTCTTGACCATGTCATCAACTGAGGGTAATGCTTCAATTTGATGCCATGGAGTCTGAGCCACATCAGTCAGGAAGGCGGCTTCATCGAAGTTTTTGAAGTCTCTATAAGTGATAATTTTCTGTTCTGGCTTGGGTATCTTATGGGAAAGTACACAGTAGATCAAATCATGTCTAGAAATAGCTGGGACTGAGATTTGGCCTGCTTGAACAACCTCATTGGGATCACTAACAATGAGAAGGTCAATAAGTGTGTCTGATTCATTAGTATGATGAGTTTGATCGAGAGGTAAAATAGTCATGTTCAGGCATTGGAAAATTGTAGTCAGTTGAAAGTAGTCAAAGTTACGATTTGTCATGTTCAAGTCGGTGTTCACATCCCCCATATAACTAGTATATGGTTATAACAAGGCATAAGAGAAAGCAAGGCATTTTCGAAATCTGTGAAATGACCTATTTTTGGTGGGCGATAACAGATACCAACGAGTAATTTATCAGTACTAGATAAGGATAATTCAAGTAGCATAAACTCTGGTCTGGAACAATACTCTTGTTTAGATGTGATTAAAACTTTTGTTTTGATACCATCTTTCACATAAATTGCTACACCCCCACAAGCTTTATTTAATCTATCATTCCGGAAAAGATTATATCCAGGCAATGCAACAAAATTTGATGAAATACTAGGCTTCAAAAATGATTCGGAAATTCCGATTATATTGGAGTCTTGAAAACGGAAGATTGCTCTGAGTTCATCAATGTGGCAACTGAGGGATTGTACGTTAAGGTGAGCAGCCTTGAAAAGTTTTTCGAAAGAGTGGAGCTTATTTGCTAGAAACATACCTGCGTCATTATTACTATTATTGAAATAATCATACCTACTTATGGGCGAGCGAGCTGATGTGTCAGTGAGAGGCATCATGGAAGCAGCAGACCAATCGTGAACCGACCTCAGAACGACACATGACAGGGAAAATGAGGATGAAACTGATAAAACTTAACCTAAATGGAAAAGTCTCTTGATTCGAGTGCATTCAGCATGCCTTGACAGTTCGGCCCCCTTCACTATTTAAAGCACTAGTTCAAAAAATTCACTAAACACAATAAGATGTAGATGTGTGGAGTTCCGGTGATGAATAATCCTAATGGTGAATAAGATGAAGATTAAGGAGGAACTGGTAGTGGGAGATCTGGTCCAAGTGGAGATAGAGCGAGTAGGTATCCAGTAGTGGAAGAATCGGGTCCAAGTGTTGGTAAGCGAGAAGGAATCCAGTAGTGGAAGATCGAGTCCAAGTGGAGACAGAGAGAGATGGAATCCAGTGGTGGAAAATCGAGTCCAAGTGGAGATAGAGAGAGATGGAATCCAGTAGTGGAAGATAGTGTTCATGGTGGAGATAGAGCGAAATGGATCCAGTAAAACTGAAAAAGAGAAGAAAAAACCAGCAGAAAAACGAAAAATTTTTGAAGAAAGTTATCAATAGAGAAAAGATACATAATACACTGATAATGAATAATATTCGCATAAAATTGAAGAGGAATAGTATGATTTAATGTGAGAAAGAATAGAATATTATATGGATAAATATATGGATATTATAATAAAATATATGGATATCAGTAGAAGGTAATCAGATAAAAAGAGAAAAGATAGAAAGATGAATAGATATAGAAAGAGAAATAAACATTTGAACATGCTAGATAGCTAGTGAAAAAATCACAGGGAAAATAATGATAATAATAGGGAAGAAAAGAAGAGAAAGGAGGAATGTGCACAAATTGAGAAGAACTTATGAAACTGAACTGTAGAAAAAGAAATAAAACATCGTATTGTGATCTTGAATTAATCAAGGAGAGAAGAAGAAGAAAAGAAAAAGAAGAAGAAGAAGAAGAAGAAGAAGAAGAAGAAGAAGACGATGAAGAAGAAGATGAAGAAGAAGAAGAAGAAGAAGTAGAAGAAGAAGAAGGAGAAGAAGAAGAAGAAGAAGAGGGAAGAAGAAGAAGAATAGAAAAGAATAATAATCATCATCGCAAACAACAATATTCAAGTAATCATTATAAATATAAGATCAAGAAGAGAAATTAGAAAGAAAAATAAGAAGTAGAGGAGACGATGGAGAAAGTGCTAGATTATTTTAGATGAGTTTTAAATAGGATTG
The DNA here is from genome assembly GCF_014356525.2 of Nilaparvata lugens. Classification (NCBI taxonomy): domain Eukaryota; kingdom Metazoa; phylum Arthropoda; class Insecta; order Hemiptera; family Delphacidae; genus Nilaparvata; species Nilaparvata lugens. The sequence goes on along the minus strand of NC_052505.1, from coordinate 41,926,434 downwards.
AACGGTGAAGTGTGAAAAATACTATATAGTATTAGAAGTATAATTAACTATTGGGAGTTGCAATAACGATAAAAGTAGTAAATTGAGAACTGTAATATTTTAGTGATGAATGTCTAAGATAACGTTTAATGAAACACAGCCCCTATATAAGCATATGAACAGACTACTCACCCCTCCATTCTATCAATAATTCTTCACACATTAGCTTCTATTGTTCGAGCTGTGGCAACAGTAGGAGATATCATTATGTACACCTAATATAGAAGAGATTACTATCTTTACCTATAGATTACATCCATATCTATAACGTATGTTAATCATCCAATTCATTTGAAATTCAGCATTTCGAAAATTATTAATTATGGAAATAATTTTGGTGAGAAAAGTAATAATTATTAGTAGAATAGAGATAATGATTCTCTGAGTACCCTCTGGAGTATAGTAGTTGATGCATTGAACGTAGTTTTGGGAATTAATATCAAGATAAATTATTAATCAGTATTAACAAATGTGGATCTCCTTAGTTTGAAATAATTGCCTCATATATAATCATAAATAGCAGTGGAAAGATTCATTTATAGAACAGAAAGCCAGCTCATGGAAAATGCCAAGGTATATCTACTGTGAAATGTTTTAATACGAATTTCCTATTATTGTAGTGCAGGGCACCTTAGTAATCGAATCCTTAAATGATTTAATTTACCTTTATTTTTTGAAGGTCGGTCATCCTCTCGACTGTGTGGACCCTCTTGGATCCTCCCTCGCCGATAGAGATCTTGATCCTCCCGTCCGATGACCAGACATTCCTATGCCCATGACGGTCGGCCGCAGCGTTGAGGATCTTGAGACGCTCCACAGTCAGATCCTCGCGAATGGTGACGCCGGAACCCTTCAGCTTCTTCTCAGCGTCGAAGATCATCTTCCTGGTCCGGTAGATGCAGAGTCGAACTATGATGGGTCGGTCCTTAGGTTTCGCTTGCCCTTGTTGAGGTGGTTGACGCCTTCCAACGCGATGCGAGCGGTTGACGTCCGCCAGAGTCACGGGCACGTTCAGCTTCTTGTTGAAGACATCAAGCGCCAGCAGGTCCGTGTCTTCTTTGTTGCTCTCCGGGATCCCAAAAATACGTATAGAATGTCGGCGCCCGTATTGCTCGAGGTCGTCAACCTTCAGGTGACAAGACACCTCTAGCTCACGAATTCTATCGTGCAGCTGTTTGTTCAAATCAAATCAAATTATTTTTATTGCATGAAAAATTACAAACAATGGTGTACACTTCACAAATTTGTAATGATTTTATTACTTAACTAATCTTAGACACTAACAACTAGAGTAGATATTAGACAATATTGACAAAATTAAAATACAGTCATACACAAATTGTGAAGAAAAAAAGAAATATCATGCTTCTCCTCCACGAAGGCTGTAGCCTGTGTGTGGAAAGGAGTCTGGTTTTTATAAGAAAAGTATAATAATTTGTAGCATAAGGTAAGGATAGTTTTTATAGATGAATAAAATATTGTAATATCTGGTAAGTTACCAGCGGTATTGTACTAGAGTAGTTAAGCTACTCTATTTTTAGAGAAAAAATATATAAGTAGATGAATAATTGCTTTAAAAAAACAAATAATTCAATTGAATAACAAATTGGTACATACATGCAGTAAATAAACTAGAGTAGTATAAATTTATGTTTAGATAAATTTAAAAAATATTACCAAATGAAGAATAGCCTGAAAAAGTTGCCCCAATCATTCTAGATGAAATATGATATTCAAAGAGAATAATATTATAAATAGTTGAAGTAGAAATCAGTTCATATACATATTCAGTCAAAACATTGGAACAACACATTGATAATTATTGAAAAATGTTGATATCAATATAACTAGGAACATACAGCTGGATCACGAGTTTAATATAATTATTATTGATAGCTGGAATGGATCATGAGCTCTATATTTTCCCTTCCTATCTCCCTCAACCATATTTTAATGTATTTTTTGTACATATAGGGTGTACAGTTATGAACATTACGGAGGATGGTTGGCATGTTTCTGTATAAAATATGTGCAATGTAATGGGTGTTTGTTGTTGAATGAGTTTTTATAAGTCTCGGAATTTCAATGCCTAATGAGTATGCTGAGCGTGTTGTGCGACTATGAGTTATTTTTTTGAACATATTGTTACTGTTTAAGCGAATGTAAAGAAGTAAACACTTGACATCCAATTGTCGAATATCTAGAACATTGAACTCATCATATATTTCATTTGATGGCGTTCGAATGGGTTTATTCAGATCTGTTTTAATAATTTGTTTCTGTGTAATGAGTAGAGGATTGAGTATGGATTTGTACGCCCCTCCATAGGCTAAAATTCCGGCCGTTATCACATATTGGACGTAAGCAATATAAACTTTTCTCAAATCATCTATTGTTAAGAATTGGCGTAGGTTTAGGAATATGTAAATAGATCTCCGGATTTTGTTTTTCAAGTGGTTTATGTGGTCTGACCATTTTAATTTATCGTCAACTATAATGCCCAAATATTTATATGAACTGACTCGCTCAATGGACTTGCAGCGGCAATGAATATTGTTAGGGTTTAAACAAGAATGTAAAGTTATTGAGTCAATGGGAGGATCCTGACTTTTTCGCAGAGAAACTTCAATGAATTTGGACTTTCCTATATTGAGTGTTAATATATTTTGGTCAAACCACGCTTTCAACAGGTGTAGGTCAGTGGATGCCTTTTGATACATTTCGTCTCTATTTCTACCGGTAACATGTAGCGCTGTGTCATCAGCGAATAAGAAAAGGCTGCCAGTGAGAGGTAGTTTAGCCAGGTTATTGATATAGATTAGGAATAATAATGGTCCCAATGTGCTTCCTTGCACCACACCGTAATCAATAGAATTTAAGCTGCTCTCAACTCCCATTATTTGGACAGCCTGTTTCCTATCCGTTAGGTAGCTGTTGAACCAGCTGAATGACTCATTACGGACACCTATGACCTCAAGCTTTCTCATTAGTTTAGATCTATCTACTGTATCGAATGCTTTAGCTAAGTCAAGAAAGATTATACAGTTATTTAGGTTGTCATTAAGTGAGCTGTTAACTTCTTTGGTTAAATTATACAATGCATCCGATATGTTTCTGTTATTCCTGAACCCAATTGTCTGTCCGTTAAAATGTCATTTGTTTCAATGTAATTAGCTAACTGGAATTTAATAATCTTTTCCAAAATTTTCGAGAAAATACTCAAGAGAGAGATAGGTCTATAGTTGTTTTTTATAGATTTGTCACCATTTTTGAAAAGAGGAAAAACTCTGGCTATTTTAAAACTGTCTGGGAAGATACCTTGTTTAATACTCAAGTTATAAATATGTTTAAGAGAAGTTAGAAAAATATTTATATTTCTTTGTACAAATCTGGTTGGAATGTTATCATATCGGGAGCAGACATACCTCTAAGTTTTGAAGTGAATATGATGATATCATCTTCACTTATCGGTGACATACAAAAATTAATTTCTAAAGTATTGACTCCACCGATATTCATGCAACGTCCTACTGATGATAAAGAATTCTTGACAAAAACAATAACTCCATCGTTCCTATTTCGTTTATCTATCGTTTGATAAGTTGTATAGCCTTCTAACTGTTTGTTATCATCTGCATTGAGCCAAGTTTCGGTAAGGACGATGATATCTATTTCACAATTTAATGATCCAAGTCCTACCAGTAGATTATCAATGTTCTCATTGTATCTTCTAATATTCAGATGAATTAATTTCAAGCTTTCTTCATTTGGATTAAAAAAGAGATTAAAAGAATGAAATGTATCGAACTCTTTACAAGAGATTAGATTATAGTTTCCCAATTCTGATTCATGTCTATCCATATATCGTTATTCAGCGAATGCTCCGCCCGCTCAACCGCCTTTCATATCAATAATAAGGCATACCAAAAGAGAGAGAAAAAGAGCAAGATCTAGATAGTATCTAAGCATCTAAGCATAGGAAAAAACTACTATTTGAGTCTATCAGCATATATGATTGAGCAATAAAGTTCAGAGTGAAGAGAAAAATCATAGCAAAGAATAAATATGTAATAATATTAAACAATTGAACTTCCATTTTCGAAAAATAAGAAGTATAAGACCTAGACTCATATAAGACCTATTTCGTTTGTTATATTTAATTGAAATGAAATTTGATTGGATGATTGTATTAATATTTTGTTATGTTATATAAATAATAAGTGTACCTCATATTATTTTAAAAATTAAAACTTTAATTGTACTTGGGTTTTTATTTAGGTACTCATTTTTCATATAATTTTAATCACTTCAGGATAAATCATACAAGAGCATTTTATTTATTGAGTTATAGATCACATTATTTGGCTTTTGTCTGCACTAATATAAGTACGTTTCTATGAGTGGTTCACCTCTGAATTATTATCACTCCATGCTCAAATTCTCTCCAGTATGAAATTTAATTATTAATATGAAATATTGGGGAAAAATTTAAAATTATAAGAACGAAGAAAGAAAAATAACAATCTTATTGGTTCCTGACCATGTTTATGTACTAACTAAAATTATGTATATAGAGTTCATAAATCATTTGGACATTAATATCATTTAGCATATTAATAGTCAGAATTTATACAGTAGGAAAAAAACAAAATGAAACATACGGGTCCTTGGATTGTCTATTCCTGTATTTCTGGTCACCTGCTTTTATGTGTTAGTCTGGTTGTTATCACAGGCAGCGTCGATATCTTGTGGAGTGAACACTCGGATTGGCGGGTCGTCAGCTCGCAGCTTCACCCACATCTTCGCGTTCTTGAACCAGGCCCCGTTGATCTTCTTCTCCCTCACAAGTTTCTTTCCATAAGAGAGTAGGAATTTGTTTTTCGGAGTGAGATGATCATTTATGTACACGTCTCCAGCTGGTAATGAGTCGCTTACGTCCTTTGTGGTTAGACGCTGATCTCTTTTTTTCCCGGCCGACATCCATGAATTTTGGGTACCTCTTGAAATGAATGACACTATTATAGAAGGAATTTTCCCTTTTGTTGAAGGTATGCGATGAGCTATAGAAATATCTGACCGAGAAAATGATAATTTCAAAGCTTTAGCAATGTTCTCGATAATTAGATAGATATCTTCATTCTGAGTAAACGGAATACCCACTATTTCTATATTGTTTTTACGCGTGTATTGCTGCACATCACTGATCTCCTGTCTAGCTAGCCACAAATCCTCGTTAAGTTTTTTGTTTTTCACTTTCAGACCCTCACATTCCGCTTTTAGGTTTCTTATATCCAATTGCACTTTGCTCAGATCACTTCGAAGTCCATTTAAAGCTGTTGTGTTTGAGTTTACCGCACTTTCTAACGATGAAATAGTCTTAGTGTTAGCGTCTAGTTTCGAGTCCACTTTGATTTCGAGGTTCTTAATCGCTTGTAGGATGGAATTCGTATCAGAAGATGGCACAGTCCCAGGCTTGAAGCAATCGTCACACTGCCATGTGTCTTTTTTTACACCGAGAGCAGCTAGTTTTGCTGCCGTGCGTACACGCGTGCACGCTACGTGATAAGTTTTTTTACAACTTGTGCACTTTATTAAATCGGCATTGTCTTGGAAATCCGAATTGCACTTTGAGCACGACATGACCGAGAATAGAACACGACTGTTGACTGAGAATATAAATTTAATACAATAAAGTACGTCCGAAAATTATATAAAAACACGAATGGGTTAACCGCCTTTAACACGCTTGGACAGATGGAAGGCAAGCTGAGCGGGCACGATGTTCACTATCAGAGCAAACCGATAACGACAACCTTTCTCCTCGGCATCTAGAGCCAGACTCCAGTTCTCCTCCTTCAATGCCTGAAGTTCCTCAAAAATGGATTTCACAGCCATAGAAACGGCATGATGCACGGATTCCTCGATTTGCTGTCGAATAATTCGGAGGGTCTCTTCAGACAGTGATCCAAAAATAGCTGGCCCTGGCTTCGGAGCATTGACCTCATTCTTCGGTGTGCCTCTGTTCGGTCGACCCATCGTGTACCGTTAGGTGGATTTACTCTTTTACAGGCAAGAAGGTAGACTGAAGAATTAGGAATGTTTTTTAAAGATAAATAAAAAGAGTGTAAGTTAATCAAAATTATAATTTCACTATTGAATTTAGCTCGAGAAACTGAATAACTGGATGTATAATTTGGAGTGAATTGAACTGTATAACCCTACAAAATATCTGTTAGAAGACGGAGCAGAACTGACACACGTTTACTCACTCGACATAACCAAGGAGAAGCCTTAGGATACCCAAGGAGAAGTGAGGGAGAGCATGAGATAGTGATGGAATAATATTGATCCAACATGCATCGTCCATCGATGATATATCTGCATATTTGCTCTCGATTTCAGTGGTGAGATTAGTTCAGCGAGGCGAGGAAGCCATTTGTTCACATCATGCATTGAAAAATACTCTGACAAACTACTAAAAGTAAGATTGATGAAAATATTTTTGAGATACTCATTCCTCTCACCTTCATTTTTACTGGCCTCGAAAAATGAAGATTGTTGATTTCTTCATTTTCATTCATCAAACTCATCATATTTTAGAAAAATCTACTTGAATAGATGCAAAACTTGGGGGAATACAACACTCCATGAATTATTCCAGACATGCTTTTGCTTGACAGATTCCATGTATTTGAAAGTATCCAGCATTCAATATTCGTTCTTATTTTCCAGGGTTCATATACTGCGGCTATATACAGATTGTTTCAAATGTAGTGTCGAACATTTCAGGGTATTGTTCCTGGATGATAGGAGACTACAATAATGTCGTATTTGAAGTGTCCAAAATTCAGCGGTTATCCTTATAGCTACCATTTTGTTTTTTTCACTTAGGAATTTTTATCTCAAGAACGAAATGTTATATTGATCTGAAATTTGGCATGAATATTCATGCTATAAATACTCAACTTTAAGAAAAAATAAAAATTCGATGTGAATTTTCAAAATGGTGGCCATTTCAAATCTTCGATGGCAAATTTCACAAAAACCGTTAACTTCACAGAAACTTTACAAGAGACAAGAAAGTTATAAAATTTTAACAAGATTTTAAGGATACCTTATTTATTGAGATTGGTCAGATAAATTGATCATTTTCTTAATGCATGCATGCATGATCACTTTTCACCATTTAAACATCATTATTACATTTTTAATTCGAATTAGTCTATATTTGAGATGAAGCTTTGGAGCTCGGTTTGGCTCCATATAATCTAGAAAGTTTTAACAAGATTTTATGAAAACCTCATTTATTGAGATTGGTCAGAGAATAACAGAGAAATTAATCATTTTCGTAATGCATGCATGATTACTTTCCACCATTTAAACACTGTTATTACAATTACATTTTTAATTCGAATTGTACAATGATTTACAGCTGATTTTACAATTTTTCTTAGATGATCGTAATTGTATTGTGATGCATGCAGTACAAAAATAATTAATTTCTTCGTTATTCTTCCTTCAATCTCAATAGATAAAATGTCCTTAAAATCTTGATAAAATTTTCTAACGTTTTTGTCTCTTGTGTATTCTCTGTAAAGTTAACGGTTTTCGTGAAATTTGCCATCAGAAATTTATGATGACCGCCATTTTGAAAATTTACATCGAAAATTTTCTATTTTATTCTTTGAAGTTGAGTCTTTATAGCATGAATATTCATGCCAAATTTCAGATCAATATAACATTCCGTTCTTGAGATAAAAATTTCCATGTAAAAAAAAAACAAAATGGCAAAGGATAACCGCTGAGTTTTGGACACTTCAAATACGACATTTGTAGTCTCACATCATCCAGAAAAAATACCCTCGAATGTTCGATACTACTTCTGAAACACTCTGTAAATAAAATATGAAATTTTTAATAATGTCATACCACTATGTTAGTAGGAGTTTATGAAAAGGTCAAATAGAAGTGTTGAAGAGAGTTAACCTGCGTTCACACCAAAGTTATCAACAAAATGTTAATTACTTAATCCTTATAGATTCTATTATATTGAACGGAACTTGACAAACACATTACCGTATGTTTATCATGTGTATGAAAAGTTATATGTTCAATCTGATAGAATCTATAAGGATTATGTTATTAACATTCTGTTGATAATTTAACATTAACAGAATGTTATTAACATATTATTAACATTCCTGTTAATAACAATGAACTGGAGTGTTATTAACATACTGTTAATAACTTTGGTGTGAACGCAACTTAAGTCATTCATTAGTGATGTTTCAGCTGTCGTTTTTTACTTTCCTTGCCCTATTACCATAGGTAAGGAAAGTATTGCTTTCCGAAAAAAATTAAGGTACCCCAATTTCTAAATTTCTATACGTTCCAAGGTCCCCTGAGTCCAAAAAACTGGTTTTTGGGTATTGGTCTGTATGTGTGTGTGTGTGTGTGTGTGTGTGTGTGTGTGTGTGTGTGTGTGTGTGTGTGTGTGTGTGTGTGTGTGTGTGTGTGTGTGTGTGTGTGTGTGTGTGTGTGTGTGTGTGTGTGTTGGAACAAGGTATAATACGGGGAGACAATCAAGTATACACAGCACATTAAGGGGAGGTGTGTACACTAAGGGGAGATCCCGTATTGTCACTGCTCAATTTTAGTAAAAATCACTTCTACATGCTTAAAACCATGTAAAAACGTAATAAAAAAAAATCTCCCCATTTTGTTAGTAATCTACCTAATTGGGATACACTCCAGCTCCCAAAATTGCCACCACGTTGTGCTACGATCGCTAATACACACTCACACAAAACTCATTTACGGATTGAGCATTCAATGCGGGCTACTTGCATATCCCTGCAAATCTCCATTGTCTCCTCCACTGTTCGAAGTAACTGGTTTGCTATGGGATTTGCCGTGACTCATTGATTCACAGCTTAGCGAATTCATAGTTTATTTTTCTGTTCATTCACTTGTGACATGAGAAGGGAGCGAGGATACATGCTTGCAGAATGTATTGTGGTACTGTCTTTTTAGTTATTTGGTACAAATAGTCTGTATAAATAAATAAATTCGTATGGCTTTTGTTGGTGGGGAGTTCCCTTTCGGGAATGTTCCACCGCCTGAATATATCATTTAAGCCGTCAATGGGCCTTACGACTGTCATACTTCAGCCGGGACCGACAGTTTAACGTGCCCATCCGATAACACGGGAGTGATCTGGTTAAAAAACTTTTGGTTATGAGAGGGGTTCGAACCCGGGATCTCTATGCTGCTACGCAAGCACTCTATCCACTAGACCACGGTCTAGTAAAAAGAAAAAAATAGTCTGTAAATGACTCTGCTAACCTCACAGTCTTTGAAAATACCTGTTTTTCTCCATTTAACTCAAAAACCATTTATAGTGAAAAAATCCAGAACCGTTTCCAAGAGTACAAAATCCTCTACAATTCAACGCCAAATTAGGTTCATCACAATCAATGGTGACTGAGACATGATTCTTGGAAATACAATTTCCCGCATTGAATTTGGGCTATTGCTAGAATGATGAGAATGGGAGGTTTGTTAAGATTCAAGAATAGCACGTCAGTAAGTTTATATTCTCGAACAGGCTTCACTGAGAATTCACTTACTGATTTACAGAAATGTAAAAATTTGGTAACCCAACATTGTATCTCAAAACCAGGATAGCCTATGATGAAATGAAATTTGTCTCTCTGCTTCTCCCCATATTGCCATTTCCTTCTGTGTCTGTCAATATCCTTGCGAAAACTGTCTTGTGAACCTCAGATTGAATATTTTACTTGTGTATTATATGCTCACTTCGTGTGAAAAGACTTTGTTCCGGAGAAAAGATTTAGTAATCATACCCTGCTCAAAAAAATTGTAGTCACTAGTTCTCAGATTCAAGAGTCAAGGCATTCCAAAATGATTTATCTTTGAGAAAATGAAGAATGAGGAATCAGAGCAGTGAGTCCTCCCAGTTCATATTATTAAATAATCCAATTTGGGTAGCTGAAAGTTTCTCAATAATGCACCATAAAATGGAGTACGGTAATCTATCACTATCAGGAAGATATAGCAGATCCGAAATCTCTATTTTTTCAAACAAGCACAAATAGCAAAAACGCAATGTAGACCAGGGGTTCCCCAAAAAAATGTTTCTACGGACTCCCTCACCTACCAGCAATGTCGAGGACCAACTCGCAATTTAGAGTTGGGAGGCACTGTAAAACGTGCACTTTCTTGAATCCCAGTACTGAGTAGCTTATACGTGGAATGTTTATTTGAATGTTATAAATGTACCGTATTATTATGATAAGCCAAATTATTAATTTAGAATTTTCAGTTTATGGATTGTTTCACCTATAGTAGTCACAATCATAACCGACAATAAATTAGAATAAAAATAATTTATAAACATGGGGAAGGATAGAGATTCCATCAATCGCATGTTAAACTCGCGAAAGAAATTTATATAAACACTACATAATATATTGACTACTTATTTCTTAATCAGAAAAATAACTTATTTATCAATCAGGAGAGCGTTATAGATTCCCAGTTTATTTATCCTAGCTTCAATATTAATCTTGAACAGAAATCAAGAAAAAGAAAATTATATGAATCCTGTCCTTGTCAAGATGAATAAAATAAGTTGGTGCATGTATCCAGGTTTTATTCAAATACTGTAGAAATGGTCAGTTGAAGAATTGTTCGGAAAACTGTAAGTGGGGTTGTATTATACATTGAATCATAAACAAGCACCTGTCAGGCAGTTCTGGTTTATTACTTTGGCACTATTCAAAACCTCAATTCAATCAATCTTGGCCAGAATAGAGTTTTTTCCACAAGTAAAGGATTGGTTCGCAGCTTAACCAATGAGAGATTGGATATGATAGACTATCATTTCCAAATATATCATTTAAGAATTAATGATAATGCATTATTTGTCTGGAACCAGGTATAATCTAGTGCCACATGCGGGTAGGCTGGAAAGAGCATACCGAGGACACAGATTGAGAGAAGTTAAGAAAAATGCTAGGGAGCTATTCATATAGCAGAGGCTGCAAATCCATGTAGGGATGCTTGGAGTTTCATCGATTTCCGTAGACGCAAATCAGGTGATTTGGACCAGAGTTTTGCAACTGCAGATGATATTAGTCGGTTTTGTGTTGACTAGTTCAGGTCATGATTGTGATGATGGCTTTTCTGATGAGATGACTGAATTCTTAGCTACTCTTTAGAGAATTCCACTTCTTGGGGAGCATTTTGAATGGATTATTATATGAATTAATATGAATGGATAATTATTCGAATAAGTCGTCTTTTATGGTTTATTATTGTGATAATTTCATAATATTGTACTATTGAAAACTAATTATCAAGGAGTTTTATTTTTATTTATTATAATATTGTTTTTATAGTTTAATTTGTGCATCATATGAATCATTTCAAGATTCATTTGATTTGATTATGTGTTATTATATTGTTGATATTGATATGTGAGCTGACGTTGTTGTAACATTTCGCCAATGTTCTAACTATATAATTTATTTTGAATTGTGATTCACCTTAATGTGTGATGGGTTTAAATATTGAACAAAAGTAGACCACATGCAACGGACTACTCCTACCACAATTCTGATTGGAACATTCATTCGATTGAAACAACTTAATCAGTTTTGCCAGTTTGTACTTTAATTTTTATTTTTACATAAAACTGAAATAAATGTGAGATTCTTGTATGCATGATATCTTTGTGAGTTCTCAACCAATTTTGTTCTATAAATAATTATGTGAATAAGATGTCAAGTCTAAAGTGTTGAAAAATCAACCATGGATATAAGTAGGCTAATAAAAGAACCAAATTTTGATCGTTTTATATTTATAGGAATATGATTCCACAATGCGGAGTTCACATTTCCAAGTCATGAATTTATTGATGAGCCTCCTTGATAATTACTGTTACATCTCTATCTTTTCAAGAAAGAAGCATAATTTATATTATTTAGTACTCAACTGAACAATATTATCTCTAATTGTGTACGTCTGTGCGCAAGATATGTAACGAAAGGAAGGACGTACAATTTCGGAATATATAATAATAATGATTATAAAATATTGAGGGTGATGCCCACATAAGCTCTTAGGCTTGTGCGTGGGTATTGAGTGAAAGGGATGATGATGAGAGATGACGACTAGGCTATTTTTTAGGTAGTCAGGACCGTCGGCTTATTGTCTCCTCCGAAAGATGGAGTGGCCGTATCCATGTGACTGTTCTGTGGTCAAAAACTTTGGCCCGGGTCGAGATTCGAACTCGAGTTCTCTTGATTGTCAGACCGTTGCGTAATCACTTACTCCAGTGGTTCTCAAAGTGTGGGGCGCGACCCTAAGGCCTCTTTCACACGATAGGAGACGTGCAACTTGAACACTGAACAGTGTTCACGTTTTTTTGTCGAAGTACATTGAGTCAAATCGTGTCTTTCACATGGTGACTCCTATCCAGGAACCTCGTTTTGTCACGTCTTTTCCCCTCGAGGCAAGCAGAGGCAAGATCTAACAACTATGCTGACGTTTGCTCAAAGTATATGACTCATCACTTTTTCCCAAAGTCTAACTTCGAAGGACATTGACATGTATTGGAGCAAATGTGTAGGAATTTCTACAGATGGAGCTCGGGCTATGTCAGGAAAGTACACTGGATTTCGAGGGTTGATCAAAAAGGTAGCACCAGAAGCTAGATGGACACACTGTATAATTCATAGGGAGGCTACTTTAGCTGCAAAAGGTATGACTCTTGAACTTGATGGAGTTTTACATGTGGTCGTTGAAACAGTCAATCTCATTAAGGCTGTTCAGTACACTTCTTTTATTATTCAAATTGGATAATATTTTTTAACCTAATTGTTAAGATCATTATAAGAGTGAGAAAAACTTAAATTTTTAAGTGGTCCAATAAGCGAGTTATGGGTTGTTAAGATCATCATGAGATCTTAACAATTATATTGAAAAAGATTATCCAATTTAAATGAAAATAAAAAGGTGTACCATACAGCATTAAAGGGCATGAAGTCATGAGTTTCTAGGGTTCTCTGTGAAGACATGGGCTCAGAACACACAGCTCTACTGTTTCTTACTGAAGCTCGCTGGCTATTTCAAAAGGAAAGGCTTCAACTAGAATATTTGAGCTCATACATGAAGTCCTTATACTTTGCTTGGGAAAAACCACCAAAACTGAAAGTTTTTCACCAACTCAGATTTTTTGCTGCAATTAGCATGCATGGTGGATATCTTTGAGAAAATTATGTCCTAGCCAGGTCTTTGCAGAGAAAAGATGCAAACATTCTGCAATGGACTGAAATGATGGAAAGCTTTGTGAAGAAGCTAAGTTTGTACGAGTGCGGTTTCGAATTGACAACTTGGAGCTATCTCCTAATCTTAGGATTATTACTGAAGAAATGTATCTAACATTTCATACAAATGTATCTAACTCCAGCCAATGAGAAGAAATACGTTTTTGAAAATTATAAATCCTCAAAAGTAGTTTCGGAAAATATTTGTATAAATATAAATTTAATATAATTTGTTCATTCAATATAAATATAAACTTGAATGGTTTGGCATGGATTCAAAACTCATTTAAATTCTCAATCAATGAGTTAAGAAACCCTCATTGATCTCCAAGGTGACTCTGCGCTTAAAATGAAGTTTGAAGAATATTCTCTCACATCCTTCTGGATTGGTGTGCAAATGGAACACCAAATTTCGAGTGATAATGTATTGAAGATATTGACTCCATTTGCGACAATTTATTCGTATGAAACTGGGTTTACTGCTGTAACTACCATGAAATGTAAATATAGATCAAGACTGGTTGTGACCCAGGAACTTAGAGTAGGGTAGCGTTATCAGAGCTGACACCTCGTTTCAATAAACTCTATGCGAAAAAACGAGCTCATCATTCACAATTAGGCTATTTTTATTGTTCAATGCAACAAAAATAACAACTATGTAAGATAGTACCTGAATAATTGTTTTTATAGAATTAGTTTTTTCATTATGATTGAGACTATTGCCCCATTGGGTTATGTATAGAACGTGCTAAACTCAACTAAATAAATATTGAGTGTAAAATATGTAGGTAATATACGTACGTATACGTACAACATGCACAGTAGTCTATGCTTATACATGTAGGGGGGCCCGGCTTACAGCTGAATTATGCGGGTGGGGCTCGATAAAAAAGTTTGAGAACCACTGACTTGCTCCAACGAGCCACCCACGTTTTCTCTATTTATATCTTATATAAATTGAGGAAGAAGCCTATTGAGATTTGTAACATTGATAGAAAGTTATAACGAAATAAAACTTCTCTAAAGTCCCACATTCACGACAGAGCCAAATCCACAGAACTTATCCTCCAATTGGCTACGAAACAGCTGTTGGTGAGAATCAGCCAATCGGAGGATATGTTCTGTGTATTTGGCTCCGTTGGCTCTGTCGTGAAAGGGGACCTTAAGAGAAGTTCAGTGCTAATCTGAACAACTTCATTGTTGTTATCTATGTTGCAGCTGATATTCAAAATAAGCCTTTTTCAGTCGATTCACACCAGAATGGTTGGGGTTGGAGTAGCGGTTTGACGTCTTGGCTGTTGCGAGAAAATCTTCACATGAATAAAAAGTTCGAAGAGGGCTGGAAATGATCTTCCAATTGAGGCATCCTTGATAAGTCTAATATAATATAGGTTTAAAACGGTTTTTGAGTACAGCGAATTACAGAGTGCCCAAAAAGAAGTCGAAATTTGATCTCCATTTATACGGTGATCTATTTACATTTATGTCAAAACAAAGTCTCTGGCAAAATAAATAAATGTTTTTTGTGAATAATTAATAAATTTATCGAGAATTTGATGCCTTACTAAACACTTATGTTCAACAACTGTCTAATTATGATCTTTCAAAACAAAAAAGTATAATATCTCATTCAAATATTCTATCTTCAAGGGTTACCGTGCTTTGTTTTTTTGTTATTGAAAGTAGAACCTATCTAGTCCCAAATTGTATAGACGAATCCTCTCCTTGATTTGCGATGAATATATCGTAATAATAAAAAAAAGTATCATGGTCATTGGTGTAAGCCTTTCATCAGCAAGGTAATCATGGAAGTATCAATTGATCGAATTCAAAAAAAAATTATTCATTTATCTACAAATCCCATTTCTCCACGGATAGTATGTTGAAAGTGTACACAAAAACCTCCTCGTTTTGTGGCTTTAATGTGTAATTATTTTGCATCCACTGCTCGAAGTAACTGCTATTGCTTTGGCCTTGAACTCTCAGTGAACTAATGATTCAGCAGTCAGTTCATTTTCAGCATAATTTATGGTTTTCTCAGCTCACAGGTGACAGCTCAGTTCCAGACGTGACGTTGCAATTACACACAGAAAGTAATTTCGATAATCTAAATAGCACATGGGTTATGCCTGCAAAACCGAAATTTTGATTGCTGCCAGCGAGTATCAATAGAAATTTCCAATAAAAAAACTCCAATACAAAAATAGATAAATAAGTTCAAAATGAATGATCTTTTAATAAATATTTATACTTGATTAACATGGAATTAATCAGTAGGCCTATGTATAATACCATATCATGTATTTTTTGCATACATCCATTCTTCTGAATAGGCTACATTGTTTTTAATTTTCATGTGAATAATATTTACAACAGTTTTGCATCACAATATTTTATTGTAATTAGTCATGATCCTTTTTTATTGTGTTATCCTTCAATATTTTCTATCTACCTACTTAGACTTTTTACTCACTTTCAATCTCTTGATGAATGGATGCACATTCGATGAATCCATTGAGTGTTTGATTTAATCTAAAGTAATAAAATCTTGAGCTTGGCATTCGAGGCTCAAAAATATCTCAACATATCCTTACAACAGGCTACCCACAAAAGTTTTACATCATTATAACTTAGTTATCGAAGTGAATAATAATTTTTATATCATATTTTAAACTTTTCACTCTATTTCATACTATTTCTCTCACTTCCAGTCTTCTGATGAATGAAAGTATGAGACATTTTCTACAAATTTTTGCAGTTATTCATATCTGATCAACATAATATTATTATGATAATTATTTTGCAAGATCATGTATATATTAATTTTCAATATCTTTGACATTAAAATCCTTATCAAAACCCTGTTAAGTTATTATAATTTATCAAAACCAAATGTTCAGAATAGAACAAATACCGTTTAAAGAGAACATAATCTTTTCGAACTTTTTTCGAATTTCATTCGATAGTCCATTGATTGTTTTCATCAATGAATTGGCATGAGATTGGCATTCTAGGCTCAACAACAGCCCAACATAATATTATTTTTTGAATGCTCTAATCATTGTATGTTTCGAGTGTTATGAAATGTTCTAATTTATTCTATTTGCAAAAGTATGAGACATTTTCTACAAATTTTTGCAGTTATTCATATCTGATCAACATAATATTATTATGATAATTATTTTGCAAGATCATGTATATATTAATTTTCAATATCTTTGACATTAAAATCCTTATCAAAACCCTGTTAAGTTATTATAATTTATAAAACCAAATGTTCAGAATAGAACAAATACCGTTTAAAGAGAACATAATCTTTTCGAACTTTATGCTCTACTGTGTGAAATTATTACTGCAGCTGTTTCTGCTCTGTAGTAGGAAATGTATTCCTAAGTTGAGTTTGGGCACAGATAAAAACTGATACATTAGCAGGTAAGAATAGAGAATATATGATCTCGATCTGACCCCACTCAATATTTCCACTTGGATATGTTCCTTTATCCAGATTTTAATCAATTATCTCAACAATCGTTTTTTGATCAGCTTTCAACAAGTATTGACAAGGCAGGCACAAAATCTGAAGGGCTAAAGAAATAATCAAACTCAGGAAGCAGAATATTAAATTTGAAATATAATGAGCAATAGTAATGATTAAGAAACAGTGCAGTTTCAGAATTTGATGAACAGGTTATGTCGACAGACCTAATTGAGTTTGTGCTATGATGCTTTGCTGTCATGCACGTTTTATAGAAAGTTTCAAAATTCGTATAAATAAATTGAAATTCTAAAATGATTTAACCAATATGTTACAATATTTGAGACTCAATCAATGTCGTGGTTCAGGCAAATGAGGACAGTTAAATGACCACAAACATTTACAATCCTGATTCAGTATGATTCTCATACTAAGCACTTTTTGATGTGGCCAAATTATTCAACGAAGTAAAATTGAAATAATTTCTGCACTTTTTTGAAGCAAAGGGTGGGGCCCCTATGAAATAAAAAGAGAGCTCACGTGATACTTTCTGGTGTAGTGACTTCTTTAAATTGAGTTATAATCGGTGGCTCATCCAAACTTCAGTCTTCAGCACGTGGGGATTCTTGAAATGAACTATCTTCTTCACCAATTAAATAATGAACAATCAAAATTTAGATTTATTGAAGCGATCAATTGACAGAATAATTTACAATTAGAATATATTTTGAACAGACAAGAATCTCACTAGAAAAATGGTAACTTTTTTAAATAAAGGTCTATATGGGAGGTAGTGCCTCGTTTCTCTAAACTTTTTGCTGAACAGTTCCGTCTTACTTAATTTGCATAGAAATTCTGGTATTGTTAGAATTAGTATGACATAAACATTACGTTAGAGATGAGTAGGAAAATAGTTCTTGTTTTACAATGAATAAAATCGAATTATCTGCCTTTATGAGTAAATAAATTTTCTTCATATTTCCCCTTATACAACGTACAATGTGTTACCACATAATATGTTAAGACCAGTTTAGTCTCTGATAACAAATTAGAATACCATGTTTGAATGTCATCCCTATTTGGTGTTATTTTTCTGACCTATGATTGGCCTGAATGGATCACATAGATTCTTACATCTGTCCATTCGGTGGATTTCATAATAATTATTATATAATATTAACATTCCATACAAAAGATTCTTATAACAATCATAAATAACAAAAATGAACATTAGCCTACTATTCTTATCAATGATAATGGTTGTATCATGATCTTGCTTGCTTTTATAATATTCAACATGTTGTACATTTCCATTAATAAATAATTTTAACAATAATAAATATTTTCTATTTTGAAACTCTTATCCTTTCAACAATAATTATTAGTTTTAGAAGTGATAATATATCTGTTTCGTCTCAAACGTAAAGTCAGTCGTACAGAGAATCATTTTAACTAATTTCTTGACTGCATTCAAAACAGCTGTTCAATAATGTAAACAAAGTTATAACCTCCAAATTCGATGATTGACTACAAACAATTTATAAATTATTTGCAATAAATTAAAATTTCTAATAAATAATTCTTTCAAAATATGCTGTATAGAATGGTACTCTTATCTCAGTCTTAGCTGTTGATAAGTAAGCTTTATTGCTATCAGGTAACAGTACATTTGATATTCTTTCTAACTTTTGACAATAATAATATCTTCCATTTCTATAATTTATTCCGTTTCATGGTTTCAACAAATTCAGAATGTCACACTACACAACCAGGAGCTCGGTAAACGTTAGCATTGTTATTCCTAAAGTATCCAAATCAATAAACACAACAAATTCCTTCTTCAGAGCAAATATACTATACTCAAAACTCCCCCAACACATCAAGACATTGAAGCACGGTCCATAGGTGTTTACAAACGCCACATTGATTGAAGGTTGGTAGGATGCGAATTTTATATTTTCTTAAATCAAATTATACTTTACGATAAGACTAGCCTCAATGCACACTGAGTCGGTTGGTTATTGTTCTGATCCGTTCCTCTTGTTCTTGACTTGACAGTGAATTTTCTGCCTCTCATTCATTTTTCTCTCTCTTCTTCTTCACATTATACTTCATTTTTCAATCTCTCATTTCAATGTTTTCCATCTTTCACATAATATTGTCATGTTTGTCATTATTTTAACTTAATATGAACTTTTCAGATTGCTATTCTTCTCTGTACACAGGCATTTTGCCCATGCATGGAAAAAAATATTTATTATTTTTATTTGAAATGTATTTGGTTTTTAACATGAAATAAATAAATGAATAAATATTACGTTTGAAGTTCTCATTCATTCCAACTAAATTTTCATTGAATCATTGAAAAGGGTATTGTTGTGGGAGAAAGAGCAAACAATGTAACTTCTCAGATTATAGGCTACACAAGGAACAGCATGCCACCGGAACAACAATATTGAAGACACCAAGATGTTGAAGATGCTTCTATTATATAAATGTGTTATGAACTATGTGTGCCATCATGCCACTTGATACATTTGCTCCAATCTAATAACAGACTGTATAGGTGTATAGCTAACCAATTCAGCATCATGTTTACCTATTGCATGACTAGACTTATTGACTATGAAAGGGTTCGGTTAGTTCAACATAAACGAACCCATTGTGAAATGAGCACGGTTCATCAGAGTGGAAGAGCCGCAGTTGTCGAAATCTCATGAATATGAATTTGATTCTCCAGTTTTGCTTAGGAGAGTTGATGTGGAATTTGAATTTTCGAGTCGCAGAGTTCTCCTCTGATGTAGCAAGAACGCACGAATAAACGAGCGTTCCTGCCATCAAAGTCTCAGATTTTTCGAATACAAAGTAGTTGAACTGCAATGAGAACTGATGCAGGTATCGGAATGAATACGTGTGACATGGACCTCTGACTCGAAAGAAAAATTGCGATGATGTCTTGAAATTTTTCCATTTCCAAGCAAAAAAAGTTGACGATCGATTCTCTATGAGATCAATTACCTACGTTTTCCACTTCTTCATGTGATGAACTCATTACCCATATCAATGTATTCTTGATCTTGATGATCCTGAAAAAACAGTACATTCAATCAATTGAAAATTATCAAATTAACAGAACAATTTGATTTCAATCACCCCCTTCAGGAGCGGATCTTATCAGTTTGAGAGCAAATGCATAAAAACTCTTGACTAAGAAACGAAGGACCAATCACCAATATGTCCACTGCACTACATTTGAAAGTTAGATTGGAATCGAGACTAGATCAGTATCTCCGTTTATTCAACAGTACAAATCTTATCTATAAACTGGAAGAATTTTCAGATGATAATGATATCAATACAAAACAATTATTATCGAATAGAAATTTCCTTATTTCACACATGGAAATTGATGATGAATTGCATTTATTCACATGCTTATTGAACGAGCGTTAGCGAGTTCTCACTTTCGACTTAGGCTACTGAAGGTAGCAGAGTCGTTGTCCGTCTGTTTGTATGTTCTACAATAAATTTAGAGCGGATTGATCAATCATCTTCAAAAAGTTTTGAACACGTATTCTTCGAAACTTTCTTCAGATCAAGTTTGTTAGTTGATCATTACTAGTCAGATAAAGAATTCATTGTATTCCATGCAAGTACAACAGTATTCATTCATTCCTTCATAAGATCAGCTGAGGCTTTCTAGGAGCTATCACACAGCCAGTCCTTTATGCACTGACGACACATGATTTCAGCTGGTTAATTTGCAACATAGTTTACAGCTTTTCAACCGTTTACGAACTGAAAGTTCGTGATATAGATATATCAATGTGCGGATTTTACCATACATTTCCTCTTGGAACTCTGTATCGAAACCACATGACCACCTTCTAATTTAAAAAATTAATTTGGATTGATATGAGGGACAAAGATGTTGAAGCGACAGATTAATTTTCCATTTCAAATAGGATCCCCAATGAAACCTACTGCCAAATTCGCTATTCTTGTGAGAGGAATGTTTAGCTGTTGCTGGTATGAAAGATTGCAATGTGCGAGTTCTCCAATCTAGGTGGTCACTAGTTTATGATAATTATTATTTTATGTAATAATTGATTTAGATTTCCGTTGAAATTTTTTTTTTACTTTTGCTAAATCAATATGTATGCCTTCGCTTATACTTGCAATGATATTCCAACTGGAATACATAATGTACTATACTCGTATAATTATGCATAATTCATCAGGAATCACATTCCCATGACATCCATGGTATTGTAGGTGTCATTTCAATCATTTCAGACCCGCATCACGGCCAGCCTCGCTATAGGACAAATAAATTAGATTCAACTTCTCGTGGTACTAGTGCATGTGTAGTTTCATAAGAACACGATTCTGCTAGCACTGCAGGGATGATTATGACTTATGACAAGGAAAATGATGAGATACCCAGAGGGAACTTATCATTACATTTAGGATACTGTCGTATTCAAGAGATTTTTGTACACAACACAGAACCTTGCTTAGATGCTATAAGCTTTTATACATCAAAATGTTCCAAATCATCAGACTCTTGAAAATGTACTCAATTATCTAGCTAGAAAATCATGTACTTTGAATACAAGGTAGTGTTCAAGCGCAAGTCGATCTATCTGATGAACAGATCCATCTGATCAAACTATTACAAGGCTCATTGGTAATATGCTTCCTGATAGGAAATTTGAAGTGATTCGGGGCTATAAGATCAGTAAACAGAGAAAAACTTATAATGGTCTCCCACAAGGTTCAGTCCTTGCTCCAAGTCTTTTCAATTTATACACAGCAGACCTGCCTATCACATGTTCTAAAAAGTTTATATATGCTGATGATATGGGCCTTGCAGCTCAGCATGAAAATTTCGAAAGAACTGAGGAAGTGCTCTCTGAAGACCTGAAGAGGATGGGGGAATACTTCCATAAATGGAGGCTTATTCCAAACCTGAAGAAAACAAAAGTCAGCTCTTTACACCTAAATAATAAAATGGCTAATAGGAAACTCCAGGTTCATTTCAATAATGTAATTTTTCAGCATCAAAGTTCCCCAAGTATCCAGGTATTACACTGGATAGAATACTGTCTTTCAAAATACACCTGGAGACCACCTCAAAGAAAATTCAAATCCGCAATAACATCATTCAAAAATTATGTGGTTCCACTTGGGGTTCCTCAGCCCATACCCTGCGATTCTCCACTCTGTCTCTTGTTTATTCTGTAGCAGGATACTGTGCACCTGTGTGGATCAATAGCCCATACACTAAGAAAATTGATGAACAGCTCAACATGGCTATGAGAATGATTACTGGGTGTATTAAGTCAACTCCTGGAAATTGGCTCCAATACTGAGCAATATTGCTCCACCTCCCTTACGGAGGATGAATGCCCTGTTGAAGGAGTTCAAGAAGATTTCTGATAACCCAATGCTTCCAATTCATGAAGACCTCCCCGACCTAGGATTCACTTCAGATCTAGAAGGCCTTTATTGACATCTGCAAAGGATTTGGTCATAACCAATTTCTACATAGACTCAGAGTGGAATGCTGCTTGGAATTTGCAAGCACCTGACCAATTGGCACGACTTATGAAGCTAAATAGAGAGCCAGAAGGTTCCAGCCTTTCCCGTCACCTTTGGAAGGGATTAAACAGGGTGCGAAAATGCATAGTAGGGTGTATGTGGGGACAGTCTGCATAAATGGGGGATCATTCAATCACCTGAATATGACTGTTGAGTTCCAAAACATATCACTGAGGTCTGTCCTGTTAGGTTATATCCCCATGCTGTTGAGGATTTTGTAAATGCTGCACCAGCAGCTCTTGAATGGCTGGCTGATTTGGACTTAGATTTATAAATGTCTAGTTTTATCTTTTTATATTAAAACTACTGGTTCTCTACATGTGCATAGACCTACATTTTGAGTTTTTTAATTTAATGACAATCAATTATTATAATTGAGCAAATAGCTCATATTTGAGAGGTGAATGTGTCAAAATGCCATATGCTATATATATATATATATATATATATATATATTATATATATATATATTATATATATATATATATATATATATATATATATATATATATATATATATATATGGTAAATTATCAACCGAGTACATCCGATAAGCAGTTTCACTTACTTGTTGACGTTTTGCCATTATACCAAATGTCATCTTCAAAGATGATGTACCTGGTTGATAATTAACCATATTCATCCATCCGCAAATTTTTGAAAGTTGACTTATATATATATATATATATTATATATATATATATATATATAGCACATAATGGAAAAAACTTTCAAGTTTCATAGGACTTTGACTTTGAAGCATTGGTCAAAGTTCTTGTTGTGCTCAGTGCCATGGGTGGGGATGGGTAGGGGAGTATTATTTTCAAAGGAAGCCCTGTGATTGTTGATCTGGAGGTTTAGGGGGGGAAATGTCAGTATACACCACCGTCAAAGTCAGACACATCCATCCTAGCACTGAAAATCAGTCTTGTTTTGGCGGTGGCTGCTTTTGTCGTTCTTGTGCTGAGAAGAAGTGTCTTGTTTGGCGGGGCGAGTCCGTGACTAATTTCTCTACCTGGAAAACAGTCTCTGGTTGTCGCTATCAGCTCTTATCGTTTTTGCTGGAAGAATCACTAGGGAGTAAACTGGTTTGAATTTTGGCTCAGACTGTACTTTCTTGGAAATAATATTCTATTCAAAACTTAATGTGACTAGAGCATTAGTGTGTGTGACCATTCATGAAACCATACTCCTGCATGACATTGTCTTTTATCTCAACCTTATTTAGTTCTATTGCTTCCTCTCTCACTCTCTCTCTCCAGTTCAATAGTTATTTTCTTAGTCTATATTATGTAAATTCATCTATAACTTTGCTGTATTGTAAGCTATTGTATATAAGTGTATAAGCCAGTATATATTGTAATCTACATAAATAAAGTACTCAATCAAATCAAAATCTCCCTCCCTTCCTCTATCTAAACATCTCTCTATCACTTGTAACATTATTTTCTCTATAACATGTGCCCTGCTTGGCCGCAGTCAGTAGAGCAAAGACTTGGAAAATGTATAACACTTTCTGTGACTCCTGGAAAAATAATAGTACCAATCTCTTACCAGCTCTCCCAGGAGCTCAAAAAGTTCTCTGCTTTCACTGACTGCAAACGTCAGCTGCTTTAACAGTCCACAGTTCTTGTGACTGATTTGTTGTACTCCACAAATATAGATGCAGTAGAGATAGATAGATACAAGGGCTCTGATTATTGTACTAGACAATGCGGTACCGCCACTAATGCCACCCATCACCATTCGCCAAAGTGGTCAGCAATGAAAAATGATACCAGGCAGAATCAAAGGCGACACTCTATCAGAATACCTTATAAATTCTATTAATTTATGTTGCTGCAACTTAATACTATGACCTTTGAGATTCTTCAAATCAGATGTGTTGGTACTGGATAATTTATATAAATCTTGAGAATGTATTATACCCAAAGATTTGATAATCAATGCTGTATATCACTGATTTATCCAACTTATTCGGTGAAGAATATAGTTGGTTGGTAATCTTAATAATATTTCAATACTGGAAATCAAATAGACTATAACAAGATTGGTCATGCATGGAGATAGGATGATGAATGAATGGTACACCATTCAAATATACATACAATATAATTACATAAAATATCAATGAGCAAATAAAATATAGAGCCACAAGTATCAAAATAACAGAAGAACTTATATATACTGAAAAATATCACAGATAGCTCACTAATGATTGACTTTACTCTTTAGCATGGAATAATTATTACCATGTGCTTCTTTAATCAGCAATCATATGCTTTCAAATTATACAGCTCAGTTATTGACTTGCTGTCGCTTGTTGAATAAAATTTAAAAATCTTCTTCCCAAATTGATATAAATAATTAAATATAAATTATGAATCTCAGAATATATTAATATGCATATCTCAGGGCTATGGTTCGGCCTCTGGTGGAAATCAGATGAATCAATTTATCTTATGAACACAAGCTTCATGAAAATTTTTATATCTCCCTGATAGAAAGATATAATGAGTGAGCATAAAACTATAATAAATCATATATTAATATATTTTCCCTCTGTGTATATTCAAACATGTGAATCTTATAGATTGCTCTTAATAATATTCCCTTTATGTTAAATGACTTGCGCAGATTTTCATATTAATTTCAATATTTAAAAAACCCTTCGTCGAGCTAGCTTTATTTAATTGTGAGTTATTCGAAGCACTGAGGGTCCCCTTGATAACTTTTCAATTGAACTCACGTGTCGATTTTCACAAATTATTATAGCGATCCGGATTCTTTTGATGTCCTAGGCCTTTCTGGTGGGCTGATGTCGTCTTCTCCAATGGGGATATTTCAATTAAGCGACTCATGTCTTACTACGACCTCACTGAGTCTTATGAAATTAATTTTCAAATTCAAACTTAATTTTATATATGTTACATAAACTGCGTATTGTATAGTTTACGAATTCTTATCATTTATATAATAAACAAAGTATATTTTTGAATTAACTCGCTTTTACCGCCGGTCAGTTACTGTATTTTGATTGGCTTATTCTACAATCACAAATGTATTCATGCGCTGAGTAGGATATACCACATTTCCTTGATATTTTTATTCATTTTACACATTTGTCCATGCTCGTATGACATAATAAATATTTTTATATTTTTTGAAGTGTTTTTTCCTTTTACATTAACATGCCATGCTTGTTACCAACCCTCTGATCACATTTTAAGTGAATGCTATTTGTGTGCAACTGAATTTGCCACAGGTGTCTGGCTTATTCTCAATTTATATGGCTTGACCGATTATTTAGGTAGCTGACCAGTGAGTATCATAGAACCTAACCTTAAAAATGTATTATTTTATATAATTGGATAAATAGCAATAATATTTTCCTTTTCATTTGGCTGTTCAAACTGTAGCCTGGATACCCATTATTATCTAATCTCGTGTTTCTTGACCTCGCACCCAGTGATAGCAATACAGCTGTTTGCTTGAGACCTATAAAATCTTTTCAGTGATTCTGATAGCTATTCGAAATTATAATCTTACACACTCCTACACAACTTTCTCTCACTCACACACTCTCTCTCTCTCTCTCTCTCTCTCTAGTGGCTGCTTATGTTCGTTCGTCCCTCTCCCCTAGACTACTAGAATCATCGCCACAAGCTTATTCTAGATATCCTGAGTTCTTACTCATTGAGATTACTGTTGATAATGTTATGCTCCTCATTAGTGTGGTGTACCGTCCTCCCAATGTGAGTCGATTGTCTCTACTTGAAAATGCGCTTTTGAATCATATAGATATTTATCAACATATTATTATTGGCGACTTTACTTCCGATCTGCTTAAAAATAATTTCGAGAAGGTGCAGCTTGTCACTATGGTTAGATCAATGAGTTTCCATTTTGTTAATGATGCACTCCCAGCTTATCATTTGCCGAATTCGCACACGCTCCTGGACCTTGCCATTGTGAGTGATATTGATCTTGTTACTCATTATGATCAAGTTCCAGCTCCTTGTTTTTCACTCCACGACCTTATTTTTTTCATTTACAACTTGAAGAAAAAGTCTTCTGATGATAATGCATTCACCTATAGAAGCTTTAAAAATTTCAATGTGAACAGGGCTCTTGATGATGCAATCAACCTACCTTGGCATTGTATCGGTGAAATTTATGATGTTGATGATAAGATTACTGTCCTCAACCAGTTGATCTTAGATATTTTTGACAAACATGCAACTATTTGCACAGCTCGTCCGCATCAGAAGTCTGTGCCATGGATCAATGCTGAAATTCTTAATGCTCGAAAGGAACGAGATAGAGCCAGGAAGAAGTTCAAAAGATCCAGTAGCGAGGCTGATTTTAATTCTTTCAAAGCTTCGCGTAATAGAGTCAAGTCATTGAGTCGTAATGCCAAGTTGCACTACTACCACGAACAGATCAATAGAGGTAAATCGGTTGTTTCTCTGTGGAATAACGTTCTCAGGCTTGGAGGTTGTCATGATAAACAGCAGAAGCTTCTATTGAGCTCTTCCCCTGATGAGCTTAACAATCATTTTCTATCTGCGCAACATCTCGCTTCGAATGATGACATAGATATAACACAAGATCAATTCATAAACCAGTTCCAACATGTAGTTCCTGACGAGTCCTTCTACTTCTCCTATGTTTACCCATCCAAGATTGCAAGTACTATACTATCTATTTCTAAACCTTCTAAGAGAGTTGACAATATTCCTATTTCCTTCTACAAGAAGTTGCTTCCAATCATATTACCTTCATCAACACATGTATTCAATTTCTCGTTGCAGTCCAGTGTATATCCTGACTTGTGGAAGCGATCCCTAGTCATCCCTATCCGGCTATCCCTAAAGTTAAAAATCCAACAATTCCTTCTGATTTCAGAGGTATCCACTTATTATGTTCGATCTCCAAAGCTTTTGAACGGATAGTCCATGTTTTGTTTTCTTTGCTAAGTTCCAGTCAGGTTTCCGCCCTCACTATAGTACCAGTACAGCTCTCATTAAGATAACTGACAATATCAGATATCAGAAGGCAGGACAGAAGTTGCAGGAAAGGAGGTAGATGCAATTTTTGGAGATCCAATTACTGGATTGATGGATTTGATGGGTGAAGTTGGTGATCTGAACGGTGTGACATCATTGGTGGTTATTGGTTCGATAGTCAGTCTTTCGAAGTAGTATCAAATTCTAACAAACAGTAGGTCCACTTTGATATATATTCTCCACATATATAAAATACTCATTATTGATACTCATCCTATACTATTAAACGAGCAATTCCCGTTTATATGTTTAGATGTTTAGATTTTTGGATGTTTGGATGTTTAAATGTTGAGATGTTTAGATGTTTAGATATTTAGATGTTGTAATGTCACTTTTGACTCACATGTGCCCAGCTGGCAGTAGTCGGTAGAGCAAATGAGATTTGAATGTTTATCTATATATATAAAAGCGGAATGGCACTCACTCACTCACTCACTCACTCACTCACTCGCATAACTTAAAATCTACCGGACCAAAAACGTTCAAATTTGGTAGGTATGTTCAGTTGGCCCTTTAGAGGCGCACTAAGAAATCTTTTGGCAATATTTTAACTCTAAGGGTTATTTTTAAGGGTTTAAAGTTCGTCTTTTAGCATGTATATTCTTCTTCTCCCAATCTCTTAATTATAATTGAAATTTCCATATCATATGTTACTATAGAACTATAATCTAGATAGAGTACCTCTTCGAAATATTTGTTAACTGGCAACTAAATTAATAATTTTGTCAGGTTGGCATTAAGTTGAGTTGACTTTGTTAGGTTGGCACCAAGTTGAAGATTTAAATGCATTTATCGCGGAAAAATTGATTGGGCACTGCTACTTCAATCCTGGGAATATTATATTACTATTATTGTCCTAACATATGATATGTTAGGACAATGTCTTCGCTCGCCTGGTGATCTCATTCTTGAACGATCCAGTCGGGGGTCCAGGGGGCGGAGCCCCCTGGCTAGACGGATATGGCGAGCGAAGCGAGCCTGACGGCTAGTGATTCTTATATTTATGCGCCTGCTGAAATAAAGATACCATATGGTTCTTACCAGCTCTTCAAGGAGCTTATATAATATTCTGCTATCAGTTGCTGCAAACTGCTGCCACTTTATCAATCTGCAATCTTTACCGCTGCACTGACTGATTCCACAATTATAGATGCTGAAGAGGTAGATAAATAAAAGGATTCTAGATATTGCACAAGACAATATATTATCAACACCAATCCAACTCACTACCATCTGACAAAGGGGTCAGTAGTATGAGATAATACCGAGTGTGACCGAAGATGATATTCTAGTTAGAATTCCTTATACTTTCTTTGACTTTAAGTACTGCTTCGGAATAATTCTATTAGAATTATGTGTAAAAACTAACCTTATTTTACAACTGTGACATAACCTAAAAATTTTCAAGAAAAATAACACAAGGATTGCCTTGGAATTTTATCTCCCAATGTGAATGTTATTAATTAATGTCATATTCAGCATATTAATAATAAAAATATAACAACAATAGATTATTATTCCAGTTTTATTTTCAAAATAAATATGTTTTCCAACTCAATAGCCTACTGGAATGTTTATTTCAAAATCACTGGTTAGGATTGATGATCAATAATAACATAACGTTAAAAAAAATATCTATTCATTCATGTTTCAAAAGGTTAGATTTTGTTCTGTATAGGCCTAAAAAGAAATCAAAACGTATTTTCACAAAATAATATTGTTACAAGATAGTTTGGAGAGCATGCTCATTTGAATTACCCCGCTTCAATTAGCTGTTCTGCTATAATACCAACAATACAACAGTAAAATATTGAGAATTTCCCACATGATTATTTCTTCAAGTCCTGGACTTAGTTAAGTTGAGAACTTGATAGACCCTGGAGTTTAGAAGATAATCCCGTGACTAAGAAAGTCGATTTAGACCCGAGCGCTTATTTTAGTCCTGGACTGTGTAAGTCGAGAACTTATAGATCCCAAGCTCGGAAACCGGCCCCAAGTATTCAAGTTCAAACCGCTTCCTATCTGAGCTTCGATGCCTGTTACTGGAACTGCGTAGGCCTACACTAATATTAATGCAGCTGTCAATTTATCTCAGTCACAAATTTCTCTTATGAAGACCACTTAAATTGATAGCTACAATAATAAGAGTACCATTACAAAACTTATATCCATATCGATTTGAAAATTAAACTTCGAACTAATTAGTTCTATCTACTGACAGTATATATATTATCCTGGCAATTGAGCCTACTAGAACCAGAAAGAGCAATCTCCATTTTAGTAAATTTTTCTGTACAAGCAAATTTTCTGTTCTCTTATTTGTAATAGAGTATGAGAGCTGAGTTTTTCTTTTATTGTCTTGTTGTAATACTGTATCTTATTTACAATTACAACAACGTTCCAATGAATAAGACAATAGAACTTTAGATTGTTAGTAAATAAAATTGGTGATTGCTCTTTCTGGTACCAAATAATTTTTCATAGTGGATATTGTCTTTTTTGGTCCCAACATACTTGGATACCTATTGTCCATTTTGCTCAAATCTCCACCATTATCACAGTATCAAGTACTAGTACAACTAGTATTATTCTTACAGTATCTAATTGATATAAGTACTGGACAGGTTACCTTTGCTTTTTAACAATGGTTTCTTCCACTTCTCTGGCTGGCGACTTCTCTTTCATGCTTTAGATGGAGACAAACGGATGGATCACCCTCCGATAGGCGCGCGGGCTACAGGTGTAGCCCAGTACTTTTGTTTCTGCTGTCGCCATTTTGTGGGTGTATCTGGTGGGGAGAGCAGCTCAGTAGCTGTCTTTTCTAACCCCTACTACTCAATCAGTTGGTTTTCAACATTCTCGGAGTGTGTGTGTGTGTGTGTCGGTTAATTTCTGTGAAAGTTGCTTGGGCTACACCTGTAGCCCGCGCAACCGTTTGTGCAATGGACCGTAGTGAACATTTGGATGAGAGTGAAATTCATGACGAACTTTTACGGGATTGTTTCACTGATGATTAAGATGTCATTTCTAGTGATAGTGATGATGGTGGAGTAGATCATGTGGAGGAAGAGACTTATCCTTCTGAAGCAGAAAATTTGGATGACAATTCCAATTCTAGCCAGGATGATCCAATGAATGTGGATGAGGATAGTGGTGATGAAGAGCTGTTGGCGAATTTATATTTTTCCAAGGATAAATTAATACAAAAATATCATGAAATGGAAAAAAATGTTCCTTCTCGGCCAAATATCCGTACAAGGAGTAGAAATATTGTTCTACATTTCCCCGGAACCAAAGGTGAAGCAAAAAATGCAGCAACTGAGATAGAATGTTTCAATCTCTTTTTTGATAAAACTATTATTGGACTGATAATTTCGAGGAAAAATTTTCATATGAACCTCATAAAAGAAAAATATCATCGTGAAAGGGATGCACGACTGACAGATGACACTGAGATTTGAGCTTTTTTGGCATAGGCTATTACTGTTCTTAGGTGCAATAGGTGGTAGCAGAAAAAAAAACAAAAAATATTTGGGACAACTCGCGTGGAACTGGAGTGGAAATATGCTATTTAGCAATGAGTGAAGAGCGAATCCGTTTTCTCATGCGGTGCCTCCGGTTTTATGACATCAGAGATCGAAATCAAAGGAGAGAAATTGATAGATTAGCGCCTATCAGGGAATTGTTTGAACGGGGGAGTCCGATCTCACTAGGCATCAAACCTGCATCCATGTAGAAACCAATCTGATATGTGTTGCAAATTTTCAGTGATTTTTTACTCCCAGTGAATTTGTTACAATTGATGAACTGCTGGTGAAATTTCGCGGTCGTTGCCAGTTCAGAATGTATATTCCCAGCAAACCTGGAAAATATGGCTTGAAAGTGTTTGCTCTAGTATGTGCCAAATCTATGTACTGCTTGAACCTAGAAGTGTATGTGGGTACTCAGCCTGATGGGCCATACAGACTTTCAGAGTCTGCAGAAGAAGTGACACTACGATTGATAGAGCCTGTAGCATGTACAAATAGAAATTTGACCTCTGATAATTGGTTTACTTCGATACCGTTAGCTGAGAGACTTCTGAGTGAAAAACAATTGACGATTGTAGGCACTATTTAAAGCAATAGGGTGGGTGTGCCACAGGAACTCAAAGCAAACAAAGACCGTGCTCTCTATTCATCTCTGTTTGCACATCAAAAAGGAAAGACCCTAGTCTCCTACTGCACAAAACAAAAAATAAATGTTATTCTCCTTTCAACAATGCATGATGATCATAAAATAGATGAAGCAACAGGAGACAGGAAAAAACCTGAAATAGTAACATTTTATAACAACACAAAAATCGGTGTTGACGTACTGGATCAAATGTGTTCCAAATACGACGTAGCACGCAATACAAAACGATGGCCAATGGTGTTATTCTTCGATTTACTAAATATCGGTACAATAAATGCATCAGGGATCTTCAATGCCAACAAAGCCGGACAGCGAGTCTTGCCCAGAAGTGATTTTATATCAAAAGTTGCTTGGGAGCTTATCGCTCCTAAAATACGAGAAAGGATTGAAAATTATGGGCTGCCATCCGAGATTAGAAGAAGAGGGAAGGAAATTCTTAGAATTGACGATCACCAGCCACAACGACTTCTTGCTGATGACAAAGTTGGAAGGTGCTATAGATGCGGTAGGCAACGTGATAGGTCCACTCGCAAAAGCTGCAATGAATGTGGACAAAAAATCTGCCCAGACCATGCCAGACTAGTGTGTGACATTTGTTTTGAAGGTCATTAAAGACAATGAAATGTGTATGTGTAATTTTCCATTCTTCCCTATTGTAAATTTTCTATTCACTTTTCGCGAAATTGTACATTTTTACAAAATATCTGTGTTTGTACGTACAAAT
Source organism: Nilaparvata lugens (assembly GCF_014356525.2). Taxonomy (NCBI): domain Eukaryota; kingdom Metazoa; phylum Arthropoda; class Insecta; order Hemiptera; family Delphacidae; genus Nilaparvata; species Nilaparvata lugens. The sequence continues at coordinate 41,893,995 of NC_052505.1, read as the reverse complement.
ATGTAAAATTTTTTTTTTCTCCTAATTCGACTTTTAATAAATATATTGTGTAGAATGTAACATGTAAGGCTAGTTACACACACATCGATTTTTGGTCGTACGATATTTTGCCGTCACTATGAATTCTATCAGATTAAACGGAACTTGGCAAACATCATATGTTTGAAATCATCTGTTCAATCTAATAGAATTTATAAGGACGGTAAAATATCGTACGACCAAAAATCGATGTGTATGTAACTAGCCTAATTATTATTGTGTCTTGAAAAAATTTTGAGTTCAGAGCTGATGATGAGTCATTTTTATTCGGTCATAATCATGATAAATTTAAATATTCCATCCAAGCTGAAACAACTGTAGAATGTAGAATTATTGCTCTTATTATTATTAAATCGTGATGATAAATGTATTGCAAGACGTTACTCACAATTGTGACTTGAAAAAAGGCTAGTGGAATATTTTATACAATCAAAACAAAATGGGCTACATATGTAGCCCACGCGCCCTAATGTGTTACTTTTGATAGCGCGCCTATCAGAGGGTTAAAGGTGTTTCAGAATCCATAGCTCCACTAAGTTTCACTCTTGGCTCACTTGGAAAAGTTGTAAGTTGTAATATCCAATAATAATTCGACACAATTATTGAAAGACTGGAAGGCTATAAAAACTTTATTTTCAATGAAAATATTGTGATTTGATAGACAGGTAACAGACAGACAAATATGAATGCACCTAAAACAAAACATAACCTCGAACTTGATCAGCTGGAACAGTGGTCACGTGACAGCTTCCTTCCAGCTAGTTTTCTGAGATGGAGTTTGTCTCTTTCTCACACACTCGGTGGAGATTGTATCTTTTTGAAAAAACCAACGATTTTTGAATCCAATTTAACCATGGATCTTGTATTTCTTTGTAGCATCTGTTTTGAGCATTGGATCGACCTCCTTCATATATATAGAATGGAACAAAAACATGAAAATGCTAAAATGGTGGAGATTGTTCTTTTTGGTCCCAATAGGCTCAATTGCATTATTGCAGATGATCATGTTGGGAAGAGATTTCAGTGACCATGGCATTGCGGCAGTAGTTGCACTTTCATCACCTTACATTATTGTTCAGGTAGCGTAGGCCTATAGCGTGAAGAACTCACTCCTCGTTCAGTTTGGCCAGAGGAAGTTAATAATTGAATGAGCTTCAAATTGATGGGATGATATTGCGATCCCACATATTCTATTTAAATATTCCATTAAAGTGTGAGAACGGCCTACTCGGACTTTGAAGTTATATCATGCAATCCCTGAATGAGGATAAATCTTTTTCTGATGTTGAAAGAATGTTTACGTTAAGTGTGAGAAAATTGAGTTGTCTTGTGACAAATCATTGCACACAAACTTTGTTCAAATGAATAAATGCACTGGTTTTTCAACAGAATCATAGAAGATACATTGAGAATCACATTGAAAAATTATCATACAAATAACGTTTTCCAACTTTCAACTATTTAAAAAAATTCACGGATTCTACAATGAACTCTGAAATATGATATCTCAGTTTAAGCATCATTCGATACTCATCATGTATAATTGGCAGAGATTGCAAAGAGAAAGTTGTTTTCCAAGCGATCTCTTGCGAGCAGAATTTTCGTGCTGTGAGAATTTGGAGGTTCAGGCTCCAGTAACTTGAGGGAAGTTTTCCCGTAAACTGATTTGCATGCTCCTAAAAAGTAGAGAGCTACTCAGAAATTCCCTTTAAAATACAAAACCCCTTGTTCATGTTATGGCTTTTTCCCTCAATATACAATCTCTTCATGGAAATCTTGTGTTATGGATAGCGGGATTATATCTCTCTGTAATTTCAGTAGAGTTATATTCGGCTCTCCATTGGCAGGGATTTCGTTGAGCTCCACCTTTCTCCGAAGAGAAATGGGATATTTCTCAAAAGCAATTACTCATGTCCAAGCATCATTCATATCAACTCTGCTTTGCAGATGGTTTTTGAAGGTGCATTCACGATGACTACAATAAAATCTATGCTTTTCCATTATTTCTATCAATAAACGGAATGAATTTAATCTCCAATTCCCAAATCGTATTGTTCATCAGTTTTTCGAGTTCCAGTTTCTGAGTACACAGCTTCAAGAGAAACAAATTTCTCACTTTCCATTCATATAACAAGAACGCATACCTCAAAAGCTTCTGTTTCATTACCAAATTTGAAACTTTTTTCGTTGTAGGGCCAAAGTGTTATCGTTTAGAATTATTTGGTACAGTCTGTTTCCTGTGGAGTGTCTCAAGTGTGATTAGAAAACCTCTATTAGATATTTGAGGTTGACCACCAACATAACCATTCCATCTTCAACACACAAGTATCACATTCATCCAAAATGTATCACCTTCACCCATTATGTATCCACCAAGAATATAATTTTTATATGATTCATAACCAGGAATATAATTTGTTTTGAGACTGTTAATGAAAAAGTGGATGAAAAATGGTAACTTTTAATTTTTATGATTTCATAATTTCGTTATTTATAATTCTTCCACACTGAAGTTTTAGTTACTGTTGTTAAAGACAAAAATATCTATCTTTTCTTATTGGAGAAGGTTGAAGAAGCTAGAATGCATCAAACTGAGAAGTCTTATCACAAGATTCTCGAAAAATCCCGTCAACCGTAAATCTGCTTCCAGTGGGCCCTTTTATACAGCGATTCCAGATTCAGAATCAACTCTGTTATCGAGCGAAGAATGGTATCTCTTTTTACACAAAATCGTCTCTTTTTTCTTGAATTTTCCGCCAAATCAGGAACTTCACAATGCAGTTGGCTGAACAGTCATTGGCCCATATGAATAAAGTTGAGCATTTGCTCATACTTCTAAAATATGGAGCATTTGCTTCATTTTCTATGAATAAACGTGAGCAAAACCTTTTGCTCATGCTCATCAAAAAAAAGTTTGAGCATTTGCTCAAAAGTAAAAGCTTTTGCTCAAAATTGTATGAATAAACTAGAGCATTTGCTCAACTTTTGAAGCAAATGCTTCAAAAAAGGTGAGTCTAGTCTAGAGTAGCTTATCACCTTTTGCTCATAGTAAAATGGCTCAACTAATTCGTATGAGGAAGAGGAAACTATACCAGATACTATCACAACCAATAGTGTAGAACTATAAAACTCTTTTTAGATTCAACCATGATATATATCACCATTATTCCTACAAAAGAATAAATACAAAAGCTACCTGTTATAAAGATAGCCATCACAAAATAGAAAATAGGCATTTAAGAATATGAGAGTGTAAACGATTATAAGAAGGCTATTGATATTATAAGAATATGCTGAAGATTATTATAGAGATGAAATTTTTTCACGCTATTATTTAAAAATTCTAAACTCAACTAACCTAAAACTGTATTCATAAAAAATAGAAAACAGAGCAGACGACGCAAACACAAGCTTCAAAAAAGTGCTCCCTGTTTGCATATTTAGCTCTTCCGTGAGCTATAAATACAAATTAAGGCTACAAAAGCGAATCAGCTGATGAAAAATCTTTAAAATACGTGAGCATTTGCTGATTTGCTCCAGAGTTCAGGAGCATAAGGTAAGAGTATAAGGTAAAGCTTATTCATATCAAAATGAGCAAATGCTTTTGCTTCTACCTTTTGCTCATGAGCAAAACCTTATGCTCAATGCTTTTGCTCATGAGCATTTGCTCTGGTTTTATTCATATGGGCCATTGGTTCGAGATATTGTTGTTTCTAAAATCGAGATTCCTACGTTCTCATCATTAATAACTCAGTTCTATAAATTGCGACTAATCGATTAATACTATTTTTGTTATCTTTTGATTTTTAAGGAATGACGCCATAAACTCAGTTTCTGCAATATCAATTTAGTGTACATGTTCTTGAATCCGGAATAATCATTGAACAAATATAGTTATGAATAATAAAAATAGTTATAGATTTATAATGATATAACTATGGTACTAGATAGTTTTCTACCAGCCCTCTCTCACTCTCATTCTTCCACTAAACACGGAAATTTTGAAATATGTCCATGATTCCGAGAGTAAGAATACATGATTGGGTAAGGAATTGCCTATTCATCAACTTGTAATAAACTCATCTATTCATCAATTCTTACATGAAAAACTGAACGTCCATTGAATGGTAAATTTTAGTTGGAGAATATTCTAGGAGAAGACTATAATACAGAATAAGAAACTATTTCAATAATGATTGAAAATCGAATGAACAATATTATTATAGATTTAAATCAATAGATAAATTATGATATCCAACAGAAACGGCTAAGAATAAACTTAATGTAACATAGGTTTAACTTAACATAAGAATAATCTTATGGATGCTTGCCTATGCTAACTGGAAAAACATACACTGGCAACAATAAATAACTTTTTCATAATATTCATCAATTTTGATAGACAACTAGAATATTCTAGAAGGAGGATGAACCTTGGTTAGTGAATATGATCAGCTATGAGGCGAACAAGAACAAGTATTTGTTCTCTGAGATTGAAATGTTTCATCTGTCAGAGCCCTCATTTCCCGAATCAACAGTCTATTGTGCTTTTGTATACCTGAATTTAAATCAATACTCATGAAAACAATCACTGACCTTCTAGTTGATTGTTCGATAAGATCCATGTAGCTGGACTGAATGATCAGTTACAAAATTCAAATTATACAAATGTATCTATTTTCAAACAATAATCTTCTCAATAGAATAGGAACCACAACTCCTGGGATATCATGTACGAGTAAGGTATGTCCTGAACACTCAAATCATTGTGAAGCATTTGTTGAAACGTTGAGTGCTATTGAAAGCACTTTCCTGTATTGCCCTTGCCACAAAACTGATAACAATTTTAATCTGTATGACCCATCAAAATGTGTTTGGACACACAGACTTCATCCATGTCAATCGGATTCAAAATAAACCACAATGCAGTTTTATTTCCAATTCCTGTATTGATCAGATATGGAGTTCCTTGAACTACAGTAACTATATAAATCATAGTTGAATAGTTACTGTACCTTAAACCTGTGCTTTTTTTGTGACGGTATACGTCGTCGGTACGCCGTACCGGTTCCTTTGAGATGAAAAAATGACAAAACAAGACTTTTTTGTAGCAGTACCTTGGATTTTTCCTTAAAGCACTCTTCTCAAAGCTGAGACATGAACAGTATTTATGTATTAGTACAGTATAATGTACCATAAATGATAAAATTAACAATAATTTTGTTATATGAAGTTATTGATGTTTCAATGTTCTTATGACAGACTTGTTTATAAAGACATCATAGTAGAAAATGAAACCATTATTACATCATAATACGTTATGATGAGAGAATTTTGAAAATGAGAGATCAGTAGGCACGATATCTCAAGACACTACTATTAATAATGTTCAAGCCGTTTATCATACACCAATGAGGTTATATTATTCTCACACACTTGATAATGAAAAAAAGAATAGATAGGTTCATTTGTTAATTCATCGGAAAAGATGTGAATGTGCCAGGGGATATACTTGAGAACTTTTAGGGGCGATTGCTGAGATCGGGATTAAAAACCCGCTCGACTGAAAACCGGTTTTTGCGCCGCAGATAAAAAATCAGTTTGCTGAGATCGGGATTAACCACGCTCGAGCACAAAAGCTGGCCGACCGGCAATTATCGCAGGGAAAAACCTGCGGTCTAAAAATCGGTTTGCTGAGTTCCAGTCTAGGCTAAAAATTTATCTCGGTGGATTGCTGAGTTCAAGCGTAGATCAACTCGGGTTTAAAAGATAATCTCGGTGGATTGCTGAGATCGGGTTCAGGCTAAAATGTGATAATCTCAGGAGCAAAAATGATGATTTTAGACTCCAACTTAGATCTGCTAGGAGGCAGGTTTAAGTTCGGGATTAAGCTATTAACTTGCTATTGTTTCGATTTTATCAAAAACCAGTGTCAAATTGGGGTTCGTGTTTGAATTATGAACAATTTCATTACCCATAAAGTCATATTTGAAATGTTTTTCCACTGATGTTCAAAATATTATAACATAAGAAAGTGAGAATGAAAACACCTTCAAACAACAAGAAAATTCTACCTCTCACGAGAATGGGGTCCGGGGGGCCTCCTCCGGAAAATTTCAGAAAAATACCCAATTTGGTGTGATTTCAAGCAATTTCTACTTGAAAAACTACATCCCAATAATAATGAAGTTTCTTTATGTTCAGTGGGCTGATTATTATTTAATTTTTCATAGAAAATAATATATCATAGGCCTTTGATATTTCAGTTCATATAACAAATAGAATGGAAATATAGTTTAATAGTCATTCAATTGTTTCAAAAAATAGTTCCAAAGTTATAGTCTTCAAACCTATGATTTCAATGATTTTTAGTCGAGTGCAAAAAATATATTGGGGGGGGGGATTATATCCATCTTCCCAGATATTACTTGTCACGTGGTATTTTAGTACCATCAAATATTTTGAAATGAACCAGTGAATTTTAATAGAATTATAAAATGGAAAAGAAGTTAGACCTAGTCAAAGGATCAATCAACTTAAATCGAATATTATTAGCAATTAAGAGTAATAGTATTATCAAAAATGATAAGAAAACATGTATAATTGTGATTCAACAACTATGAGAATCTATTGGCAAAATTAAAAATTATAAAGCGGCTTACTCATTATTGGCGGATTATAAAAAACAAAAGTTTGCATGTACGTTGCGGTTAGAATTATTTGTTTACATTTTTGAAAAGAATCAGTCGATCTTGAATAAATTGATAATTATTTGAATCAATGCTGAGCGAATCAGCTGATCAGTCGATCAACCAGTATAATAGGTTGAATTATAAAAATTTACTCACAAAAGATGTGTTATTATATATACTAAGGAAGGTCGATGTATAGAAATATGGACAACTATTATTATTGTATAAATATTTATTATAATCTAAAAAGCACAAAAATCCAGAGTATACAAAACTCATATAAAAAACTAAATGTATAGGCTATTGTTTGTTAACATCGTATATCGAGATTTATTTATGAAATTAATTCAAGATAAACATATTTGTATAGAAACTTTTTATTTAATTTTTTCTATTATAAAGTTGAGGAAGCCCTGATTCTGAGGCGACCAATCGGATTGAGTTTATTAAATTGAAGACCAATCAGAAAGAAGCTTACAAAATTGTTCTAGGAAGAGATAAATTTTTCTGAAAACCTCTTTCTCCTGGCTTAAGATCTCGACCTGAGAGGATGCACATGGAGTTTAGGGTTCTTCCTTCCTTTAAAATTATCAAGCCAACCCCTTTTTTAAATGTGAAATATTTGTATTAAATGTTAAATTATCTGTGAACTCAGTGTTGTTGAAGAGTTCGTAATTTATAATCAATTCCCATAAATATATCTTTAATTCGGAAAGAAATCTATAAGGAATCTGGACCACTCGTTAGCCCAGCAGAGACGAAAGGGACCTGCCTAATTAATTATTGGGAATAATTAATTCAATCCATGAGACCGTCGAGAACTTCATTTATGTGAGTGATAAATCAAACGAGCTCGTTTCAAGGCCTTTCTAAATATAGTGGGGAAATTAATTAAAAGCGCTATTAAAATTATTTAAATTAAAGAAAAGTCACAACGTGTTGAGTACTATCACATAGTTCATAAGAACATTTTATAAATTTATTTGATATATGTAGGAAGCTTACTTCCATGCACGGCCCGAACTCATATAAATCCCTGAGATCTCATGTTGAATATTAATTTATTAATTATTATTTTTGCTAATTGATCAAAGCAAGCCATATCAAATCTATAGACTGAACAGGTTTTTATTTGTAGGATTTTGAATTGACTGGAAGTCTAAGCATCAGTATTAAATATAATGTATTTATGAATTTGAAACTCACTATTGTGAAAGCTATTGAATCCTGTGATAATTGTTCAGATTTTAGAAAGAATTTATTTAGGAAAATTATAGATATAAGAAAATTTTATATACACTGTTCTATGGGAATATATTTTGTGTTTTATGTCAGCATACAAATCATAGAAATTTATTTTATCCTAATTCATCTCGTGATATACAGTTTGAGCTGTTCTAGTACCAATAAATATTCAGCAGCACATAAAATTATTGAATCAAGTAATATTGATCTCAGGCTATTAAGAGCACTCAGTATTTATCATCCTTTGATGGTAATCATTTTAGTCTGCCAGAACAAGTATATTGAAAAATTATATTAATAAGGTTCCAGTTATATCATATAAGGATCCAGAGAGCTTCAAGAACTGGCGTTGTAAGTTCTAAGGAATTTTGGAAGGATAAATTGGTGAATACCTGTATCATGACGAGCGTTTTAAGAATCAACTAGAAACAACTATAGTTGGTCCTTATCATTCTCTAGTGGTACATGGTTACTGTTAATCAGTCATCAAATATTCTTTTAATTTCCTCACTGGTATTCTTCAAGAACTTCATAGAAGCAGCGGTAAGAATTATTAATCACCGGTCATTGAACCTTATGGTGATTAATTGTATTTGGAAAATTCATGTATCTACCACTGAGCTAGAGCTGAGGTTTGAACCCAGTAATTTTGCGAGCCGGACGGCCTTAATTTTTTGTGAATTTATTCACAAAAGAGGGAATTTAGCGACTGCTCTTATAAATATCAAGAACATCGTATCATCTGTAAGGGATTTGCAATTTACCACCTTACACAATTATGTCACCCAACCAGTGGGGCAAAGGTTTACGACTTTACATACTGGAGAATTGTATATCCTCCTGTCCCCGGTGGAAACTACTCTTTAATCATAACATAACTGGGACATTTTGTGGGTACCATACTTAAAAAAAGGTGCTGGAGCATTGTTTAAGGGAACTACGTTTCAATCACATGAATTGATTTACATACATGTACTTTTCATATTCATGCATGAAACTAAATGAACAATTATCAATACATGTTATATTGCATTTTAAATTTTTAAAAATGGTAAAAACATAACTGACTTACAGTACTTCAAAAAGATCTTCCTGAAGTATTCGTTACACGCACTTCTATAGAGTAAAGATACTGTTTGAAAGTTACCTATTTATTTGTCTCTGGCAGTACGCACTGTGTAGCCCAGAATTTTATTATCATTCTGATATTCTCTCAAATATATATTTTTTGGTTTAAACTATGTCTGAAAGGGTATTAAATTGGAAGCCAATTCTTTTGACTCAATTTCTATCAGTGGTCGATTACCTTCTACGAATCTAGGCTACGATAGTATCGATGCTACCTATAATTGGTTTTAACATAATATGGAACTGCACCTACACCAGTAATGAAGGAGAACTGTATTAAATACATTGTAATTGTAAGAAAGTGTGAGATGATGATATCTATGTGGGGTTGATTGTTGCTAATTGGAGGCAGCTGCGTTTGTTGGAGCATGCAGATCCATTATCACGGGATGCAGAAATAGTCTGCATTGCATTGAATTATTAAGTTGAGTCTAAACGATGATGAGCGACCCTTCGTTTGCGTAATCCTTTCTGTGGAAGTGATTTTGTGAGTGGTTGAAGTGAATAATGGATTATCTTGAATATTTGGATTATCACGAACCAATACCTCAAGTCAGCCAGTATGGTGTCCGAATTTCAAACGATTGCTCTCAGATTTTTCGCTGATGTTAGTCCACAGAGAGACTGGTGATTTATGTGAGTACTGCATCATATCGCATTGTACATAGTGTTACGGCGATAGCTATTATTTGTTTAGTGATGAAAAAATATTACATTAAATTCCTAGCTGGACAATACTTTAGAAAAAACTAGATTTTTGAAATAAATGAAAATGAATTTCAAATGAACACCAAAAAGGTGAGGAGTTGTTCATGTGTTCACTGTGACGACATTTGAAAGAGTTTAGAAGATTATCTAATTGCAGATTAGAACGACGGTCAAGAGAGGATCGAGACTGAAAAAGAGAGAGAATGGGAGTAAGTGGGGGAAGAGAGAGAGAGAGAGTGAATGAGATTGATTGATTGAGTGCATAATTCTTCTTTCCCCCCTCACCCTCTCTTACGCTCACTCTCTCTTTTGGTAGAGAGTTAGTGGCAAGGATACTTCGAAAATTCTTTCCGAAGAATGGACATTGATATGTCCAAAACTCCGCCAATTTATATAGATGCATAACAATATTATCTATTTTATCTATAGTTATTATAAATTGTTTTTTTTTCATATCATATACAGCTCAATAATTATTTTCTTAATTTATATTTTGTAAATTCATCTATAATTTTGCTGTATTGTAATCTATTGTATATAAGTGTATAAGCCAGTATATATTGTAATCTAAATAAATATAGTACTCAATCAATCAATCAATCTCTCTCTGTCACTCTCTCTCTCTCAATCTCATGCATAATATGCCTTTATTGGGATAGAGAGAGAGAGAGAATGAGGAAGAAGAAAAAACAAGAAAGAAACGAATGATGGGATAGTGAGTTAGTGTAAGTGAGAGAGTGCAAAAACAATACACAATGACAGTGTGTGAGAGCCAAAGTAGCATTCGAGATGGCTGTTGCCAACATTGCGACAATAATTCCCTGTTGATTCCCCCAGTTGCGCCACGGTCTGGCTAAACTTGAGCGTCGGTCTGGCTGAACCCGCGGATCAAAGTTGCTCTCGACCAAGAGATGACCGACGGCTAAACTCGATCTCAGCAAACCGATTTTCTAGCCGAGACCAAAGTTGCGCTAGACCAACGTTGCGCCGGGGTGGGAACGCGGAATTGGCTAACTGGAATTTGGCTAAACTGTGGTTGTGGAAGTGACTGGCTAGGAACTCACTGATTCTGTTGCTGACAGAATTGGCTAACTCTGGAACCCGCTGATTCTGGCCAGAAAATTGTGGAGAATTGGAATTGGCTAACTTTGGAAGTCACTAACTCGGAACTCACTGATTATGACGTCATCGTTTTCACCTTCCTCCTTTTGTCATCGTCTCCTCATCATTCTCATCCACCTCCACCAACCCTCTACAGCCACAAGCTTCTCCTCCTACTCCTCCACCTCCTCCTCCTCCTCCTTGTCATCATCATCATCCTCCGGCCAAATTATCATCTTTTTATACAATATTCAAGAGGGTATTGAATATATTGCCATAATTGAATTCTTATTATTGCTGGGGTTCTTGTTCTATTATATGAGTCTATTCATTCTATTATTATTTTTTTGTCATAATAACAAATTATTTTGATTTCATGACTTTGGCATAGCTTTGTACTAATTATAATAACATTGTTGTTATTATCAGTACAAATATTATTATCACATTTAAAACAATAATAATAGAATTATATAATTATTATTTAACGAAAATTTTAAATAAATGCTGTAGATCACCTCGAAGACTTCTGCTACTGCAGACATTGACAACAGGGTTGACAGCTAGATGGAAATTCGATGAGAACTACTATCCAAAAATTAGTTGCCAGCCCAGGAATCGAACCCGGTACCTCCCAATTGCTAGTCAGGAATGCTTACCCTTACACCAAACTGACAATCTCCGGATAGCAGCGCTCATTTTATACAAAGCCATAGCGGCCAACCAGTTTACAGATGGAATTAAATGGAGAATGCATTTATTCAAATGCTAATTAAATATATAATTATTATTTAACGAAAATCCTAAAAAATGCTGTAGATCACCCCGAAGACTTCTGCTACTGCAGACATTGACAACAGGGTTGACAGCTAGATGGAAATTCGATGAGAACTACTATCCAAAAATTAGTTGCCAGCCCGGGAATCGAACCCGGACCTCCCAATTGCTAGTCAGGAATGCTTACCCTTACACCAAACTGACAATCTCCGGATAGCAGCGCTCATTTTATACGAAGCCATAGCGGCCAACCAGTTTACAGATGGAATTAAATGGAGAATGCATTTATTCAAATGCTAATTTAATATATAATTATTATTTAATGAAAATCCTAAATAAATGCTGTAGATCACCCCGAAGACTTCTGCTACTGCAGACATTGACAACAGGGTTGACAGCTAGATGGAAATTCGATGAGAACTACTATCCAAAAATTAGTTGCCAGCCCGGGAATCGAACCCGGTACCGGGACCCGGGACCCAGAGGTACCGGGTTCGATTCCCGGGCTGGCAACTAAGAACTTCCTATGTGCTTAGTCATGCAGCATTCATTATTCCCAAAACATATTCTTCTCAATGAATTGGTCAACTTATCTAACAGTAAAGTGTGGAATAAAAAAAAAAGGAACTGATAAATCAGCGTTTCAAAGATGAATACAATGTTTTCATAGTTGTTGATTGTCAATAGATGGTCCACGAAATATGCGATGAACGATGGATCACCAGGAATTACATATTATTTCCATCTTCCATTTTAGGATGAATATAAGCTTAGCTGAAGTAAAGAAAATTGTAAATTATTTTGACATTAATGAATGCAATATGAACAACACTCTCTTCCATGAAGTGAATATTTTTTTTACAACATTTTCCGATTACTCAATGATAGGGGAGTGATAATTATTTGTATAGGTCTTCTAAGGAACCATTATCTACAGCTTGTACCAATCAACTACACTTCAACTCCAAACTATCGTTGTAATACCAGTAGCCTACACAATTTATCATAGGGTGACGTGTTTATTACAGCTGGTAACTTTTGATGCTAAATCATATCAAATCAAATCAAATCAAATCGAATTTATTTGCCATAATATCGAAAATACAAATCAAAATAGACAATACAAAGTTTTACACATTAATATAAACAATTTCTATAAGTACATAAAAATAAACTTTGATAATAAAACTTATTATATAGGCGCTGCCTGCAAAACCTCTAAGGTTTGTGTGCTGGCAGCGAGTATCAATAACAAAATACAACACTAACAAATGTATTGAAGTGAAAAAGAAAAAAAGAAATGAACTTGGACCCAATTATTTGAAAAAAGTTGTTAAAAGTACTTCATATGTGTATAAAATGAGCTATGTTTATTGATTTGATCCAGTCTGCTATTTTTTTATATTAGTTTTTGTTGTCTTACTTGTAATTAGGTTCGATGGTATTAAATTGATCAACCTATTGCTTATATATGTGAATTGTCTCCGGCATACAGTAAGGTCAGTTCTGTTAATTTGGGAATTGGATTGCATTCGAAAATTATAAGTTCTGATTTGTGGTGTGAATAGGTTTCTGTTTTTAATTATATAAAGTATAATATTTTTCACATAAAGTTGTTTAACTGTTAAGACTGGGAATTCTGTAAAAATAAGATGTGTGGGGTATCGTCTGGGTCGACCAAGGGCAGCTTTTATTATATGTCTCTGGATCAAGGAAATTTTGTTGAAATGTGTGTCCAATGCTCCACCCCAAACCCTAATCCCATACTGGAATACAGACTGAGCATAAGCGAAATATATTAATCTCAAAATAGATAAGTCTCCCAGACCGTTCAATCTGTAAAACTTGTGGATAATATGTTTCAATTTTTGGCAAGTCTTATTTATGTGCGTATTCCATTTTAGTTGAGAATCTAATATCACACCTAAGTACTTGGTCTCTCTCACTCTCTTTAATGATTGACATGCACAGTCTCCACCTCCCTCCTGTAAGCCAACACTATGGTTATAATGATAGGCGCAGCAGTCTGAGTGAATTTTTATTCCGTTACGAAATATGTCTGCAGGTATGGACCTTTCAGATGGTGAGAAAATCATGAAAACACTTTTTCTTATATTTAAAGTTAGAGTGTGGTGATCTAGCCACATCTTAACTTGGGCCAGACCAGATTCTGCCAAACTCCTGACCTCTCGCCAGTTAGATGCTGTAAATATTAGGGCTGTATCATCAGCAAAGGAGATTGCATGACAACCATTCATTTGGATCCTCAAAAGATCATTAATATAGATTAAAAAGAAAATCGGCGAGATTACTGTCCCCTGTGGAAGGCCATATTCTGACAGTGTAACTTTACTAGAACCAAGAGTCTGGATTCTTTTACTCAAATAGCTTTTAAATAGCTTCAACACTGGTCCACGGAAACCTATTCTCTCTAATTTGTTCAGAAGGGTATTGTGTGGAATGGTATCATAGGCCTTAGCCAAGTCCAGATACACTGACAATGTTTTTTTTTATTATTCTGGAAATTATCGGTCACTATTCTAACCAGTTCAGTCATAGCGTCTTCAGTGGATTTACCCTCCTGGAAACCGTACTGATTACCAGCTATAAATTGATATTTTTCTAGATATTTTATAATTCGTACTTTAATTATTTTCTCGAATATTTTAGATAGGCTACTAATAAGACTTATGGGACGGTAGTTCTCAGGAGCTTTTTTGGCACCTGATTTATACAGAGGGATTATTTTTGCAATTTTGAAATGAGATGGAAAATGGCCTAATTCAAAACATTTGTTGAATATTATCGACAAGGGCTTCGCTATGTATTCTGATATATTTTTTAAGCATATATTTCCTAGTCCATCCACCCAAAGAGAAGAATTAGTTTTTAAATCTTCAATGGTAAGCAATACCTCATCAGAGCTCGTTGGGTACATAAAAAATGAATTTGGAGTGTTAGTCGCATCACAATGTAAATTCTGTGAATGTACCAACTGCAATGTATCCCCAGTATCAATCCTCTCCGCATAAGTTCTTCCTACCTCAGAGAAATATTTATTCAGCGTTTCCGGGTCGATGTCAGGTGGTTTATACACACGTTTTCTGTCTAAAATTTCCTCAATACATTCCCATGTCTTCTTACTATTACCTTTGGAAAGCGATATTTTATTTCTATAATAATCGAATTTAGTTTGTTTTATAAGTTTATTTAATGTATTTCTGTATGTTTTGTATTTATTCCGCAGTTGTTGATTGAACGGTTGGCTATTTAATTTTTTATGCATTTTGTCTCTTTCCCTAATAGATCTAATAAGTCCTGGAGTGATCCAGTTTTTTAGAGGTCTATTCCTGTTTTTAATTTTTATTTGATCAGTGGAAGATTTTATGTAGCTAACTAGTTTACTGTAAAAATTATCAACTTTATCATCTAAATTCACATTGATTTCATTGAAGCAAGTTTCAGTTTCCCAGCTTTCCCCCTTCAACTTATCAATCAATTTCATGTAGTTAATTTTCTTAGTAAAGATCCCTCCACTCTTCTCTAAAGTGTGATTGGATTTCCCAAATGAAAAGTTGTACAAAAATGGTCCGTTATGCAGGTTTTTTGTATAGAGCTCAGTACATAACTCTCTCCAAAATGAACATTTTCCCAGAATATATGATCTATTCATGTTTTTGTGTGACCTGAAATACGAGTAGGCTTATTTATCAGGGATTGCAGACCATGCATTTGCAGAAGACTGCTATATTCAGTTGATAAATTACTGTTACTTAAAAAATCAATGTTTAAGTCTCCAATAAGAAGAACATTTTCGTTTTTATGAATATTAGACATATTCACATCTAAGTCATTCAGAAAAGTTTCTATGTTTGAGGATGGAGATCTGTACACTGCCAATAATGTGATAGGGTGACTAAAAGCTACTAATCTAATCGCAATAATATCTGCAGCCGAATTTTCAAAGTTAAGATAATGAACATCAAACGATTCTTTCACAAAAATACATAATCCATTACTATTATTCAGTTGCCCTGGCTTATCAATAACTGTATAGCCATCTATGCTATAAACAAAATTCTTATCTTTTGTCATCCAAGTTTCCGTTAGAATTATTATATCGTACTTTATTGTACAATTTTGCAAAATATAAACAAACTCATCAAAATTCCTATTGATACTTCTAATATTCATATGTATGATATTTAAAAAATCAACAGTATCTGTTATTTCACCATCTATACTAGAACGAAAATCAAAACTAATAATATCATCATTCTCTATCGTATCAAAACATTCCAAATTTATTACTTCATCGAAACTATATTGAGTATTCATTATTAAATTGAATGGAATTTAAAAAAATTATGTCCTGTAATGGTTGTTATATTCATGCTTAAAGTTTATGTTATCTTGCTCAGGTCCTTCTCGTCTCGAATATGTAGCACTTGTCCTCCCTCGACCTTCCTCAACAATATCTTGCCGTCCCTGATCCAGACAAATTTGTATCCCTTGGTGGAGGCTTGTTGTTTGGCCTTTTTGAAGAGCTCCAGGAAGAAAGGTGGCAGGTGGTCGTGAGCCACAATACGCCCAGCTGGCAGCTTTTTGTTCACAACACTGGTCGAGATACCCGGACCAGATTTATCTTTACTAGCCATTTTTTTGAAGTCATTAAGCCATGCTAATTTGTCCTGCCGCTAAATGAACTTGTAGACGATGGGTTTTACTGCGCCCTGCACCCCACCAGGCATCCTATGAGCTATGCTCAAGCAGTCCTTAGATTTCATCGAGCTCCCCAAAATATTAGATATTTGGTCAAACACTTCGAACACAGATTCATTCTTCGATTCCGGAACTCCAGACAGAATCAAGTTGTCTTTACGTGTATACCGCTGAAGCTCAGCCATTTCATTTTTAATTAACGTATTTTCACTTTTCACCTCAGCGATTTCACGTTTGAGAGATTCTATTTCACTCTTCTGAGATGTTAAATCCTTCTTGAAACTATCAAATTCATTAGACAGAAAGTCCACGGACACTATTAATTCGGATATTTCTTTTCTAACAGGAGCAAGTTCAGTTTGAATAAGTTTAGCTATTTCGGTTGTTAAATTTCAATATAATCTCAATATGATCTTGAATCATGATCATCTTTCCGTTCTTTGGTAGCCGCTAGGCCGACAATTTCGAAAACATACGTCTGTAAAATGGATTAATAAATAATCATTATTAGCCACCCTATTAAAATTTCTGGTCAGAAACCATCCCCAATATCCACACAACATATTCCCAAAGTTTGATGCCGTTATGTCAAGTATTTTTCAAGTCATAGGGAACAAACACACAAACAGACATTCATTTTCATTTATATATATAGAAGATAGAAGATTTCATTCGGCTCAGACAAAAGCCTCTCTAAATGGTGGTAGAATTATAAGGTTGACAACTTTCAGTTCTGTTGTTTTAATTTTTTTTTCAAATCACTTTCAAACAGTTCATGTAGTACCTACTATTGAGTTTGAGACACTTCTGGCGCTATCATAGTTTCACAACTATTCTGTTCCACACTCCTATCTCTTGCAGTCTTCAACCATAGGCTATCTGAAATAAAATAGTTGGCTTATACACGTACGGGATAGGAAAATTATGTTTGACGCATCATCACGTCTGAACTACTGGACTAATTAACTTGAAATTTTGCATATATGCTAGATTCTTAATTAACCAAGGATTGTTATAGGCCTATTATCAATTCTTCAAAACTTCATTACGTCAAGTTTCCAGATTATCAAGTTTGAAAATAGATCCTTGCGAAGCACGGGTCCCTGCTAGTATTCTATATTATAGTCATAGAAGTTGGGTTATGCTGAATACTGACTCACTACTCACCCTGTTTACTGTTGCTGGTTTAAACGTTCAAATTTCTGGAGTTTACTTTTGTTTAAACGAAGTTGATAGAAACAGCATACGGATTCACGATTTGAGTTCGACTTTAAACCATCGATGGTTAAAGGTAGGCGCACACAGATCGTCATCCGACAGACGGAACGCATTGGACGGATCGGACGATACTATCTGATACCTTTCCGATATAGGTATGCACACTCCAATTGAAAACAATGCTTCAAATCTAATCGTCCGATCCCTCCGATACGTGCCGTCCGTCCGATGACGAACTATGTGCGCCTACCTTTAAACGAGCATCTGCATACGGGCCTCAATCTCTCCAATTGAGTTATGATTTTCAATTGAATAATTAATTCAATGAGAATAACATTCATAACTACACAAGTGTTCAAATTTAAAGCGTATCAATGCCACATGACTGTTGCGTTTGTAGGAATAAGAGAGCAAGAGTTAATAGCCTTGCCTTTCATTTGGGCAAGCTTTGGAATCAACTGGTTGAATGTGACAGAGTTTCCAATTAGAGAAGAGTTTGATGAGAAAAAGTTTGTTCAAAGAGCTGATTTAACAAAAGTCATGCTAGATGCAAGACGATTATTTCTTGAAGCTATGACGCCAGTACGAACATTTTCCAAATCTCATTGTTGCTGGCTCTCGGTAATTCCCTTAATAATCAGAATTTAATAGTCAAGCTACTCCAGCTTTCGAGAATTGAAACTTGCAATTTATCAGTGTGACAACTTATTATTAATGGATTGAGCTATTCATGAAATAGGACGAACTGTTGAAAAGAATGAGAAAGAGAAGGTCGAGTAGTTAATAAATGAGTGTAACGTTCTAGACGTTTCCGATATTTTTCTTTTATTCTATTATTCATAAACCTCTCTTTGAGTTCTGAGCCAACAATCTTGGAGTCTTGTCAATTGTAAGAACTCTTAATTTTCAATCGACGTCATATTTTTTTTATTTTCAAGCTGTGATGTGTGGTACATTAACCTGGAACATTATTATGATGATAGATGAAGAACAAACGTGAATTTGCGCCTCATCTCATTTGCCCAGACATTCGTCCCTCAAAACAATACTTCAATATTCATTTTTCAAACGGAAACTTACGTTCATAGAAATGCGAAATGCAATAGGTTCAAAAAATATAACAATGATGGATAGTATTACTCAATACAATACAATAAAATGATTATAGGCTACGTTGTATTCTGGATACACTCAAGGTACCTAGATTGGTACCTGTATTCTAGGTACTTTGAGTACACTGGTATTACTTCATACGAAATGCGGTCAAACCTCGAATAGGTACTATTGTGTTATTTTTCTCATCCCTACCTTTATTTTCTTTATTTGCCCTCCAACATAATTATTATTATGTTATTTCGACGAGGGTAAATATATTGAAAAATGCTTAGACTTTATTCGACCACCGGGTCACATTCATTTGTAGGCGTAATAAAATATATTATTACGATATCTATAACTTATATATCAAATCAAATCAAATTGGTTTTTATTATCATGATTTCAGGGTACAAATATTCATTATAAAACAACGTTACATCTTCTGCAACCAAACAATCATAAATAAAACTTACAGTTGAACTGAAAAATCAATCATTATAACTAAATCTAGTTGTTATTATATCGTAGCTCCAGAAAATACAACATTCTATTTTAAAAAACTTCATGAAAACTCTCCACAAAGGCAAAGCCTGTGTGTGGAAGAGGGTCTTGGCGATGATTGGCTAACGTCGGACTGAACCCATACTTGCATCTATCACATTCTTGGGTAAGCCAGGTATTAACATCAGAGAAAATTTGAAGTTTGAAGGATTTTAAGTATAAAAGATGTGAACATTTGGAGTTAAATTTGGACTATCATTACACGACATTTGCTTTATTTATACAATGAATGAATTATCACTTCTATATTTGTCCTCCCAATCTCCTTTAATCAGTCATTAACATTTTTTTTATGAATATTTTTGGATTTTCAGGCAGATTTCTATACAGAGTGTGTGCTATATAATAAGTATGAGTTTTGACTAGCCTATTGCTTCTGACGAACGAGTTCGATAACTCTGCTCAATTTTCTTAAACATATCTTTATGATTTTTGTACATGTATAATAATATATTTCTTACATAAATTTGCCTTATACTCAAAGCATTGAATTCTTCAAAAATTTCATCAGTAGGAGTGCGTATACGTTTTCTTAATGCTGTTTTAATAATAGATTTCTGTGTAACTTCCAAGGGTTTTAGTGATGTTTTATAGGCACCCCCATAAGCTAAAATTCCCACTTCAATAAGTGACTGAACATAAGAAAAATAAATATTTCGTAGCTCTTTTAGTGATAGAATTTTGTTTAATTGGTAAAAAATGTAAATGGCTTAGCGAATTTTACTTTTCAAGAATGCAATATGAGCCGACCAATTCAATTTCTCATCTATCATTACTCCTAAATATTTATAAGCTACTACACTTTCAATCGATTCACAGTTACATTGTATATTGGTAGGTTCAGTACAAGAATGTAGAGTGATGTTATTAATTCTGTCTTCTTGCCTTCTTCTGGAAAGAATTTCTATGAATTTAGATGTCTTAATATTTAAATTCAATATGTTATTATCAAACCATTTCTTCAAGAGATGAAGATCTGATGTAGCGTTCTGGTACAGTTCTCGTTTATTTTTACCAGTCACATGTATTGCTGTGTCGTTAGCATATAAAAATAGATTCCCCTTGATTGGAACTTTTGACACATTATTAACATAGATTAAAAACAGTAAGGGACCCAAAGTACTTCTTTGGACCACACCATACTCTATTACATTTGGTTTACTATATACTCCTAATATTTGAACAAATTGTTTTCTATCAGAAAGATAACTTTTGAACCATTGATATGAAATATCAAGAATTCCAATAAAATCAAGTTTTTTCAGCAGTTTTTGTCGGTCAACGGTATTGAAGGCCTTTGCCAAATCGAGAAATATTACTGAACTTCCCAGATTAACACTTGAAGCCTGATCAATCTCTTGCGTCAGGCTGAAAAAAGCATCAGGAATATTCTTGTTTTTCCTGAAACCGAACTGTTTGTTAGTTAGAATGATGTTGGTTTCAATGTAATCACTCAATTGATGTTTAACTATTTTTTTCCAAAACTTTAGAAAAAACACTTAACAAAGAAATCGGTCTATAGTTACTCTTTTCTGACTTATCTCCATTTTTGAACAGTGGAAAAATTTTGGCTATCTTAAAAGTATCTGGAAAGATGCCTTGTGAGATACTCAAGTTGTATATGTACTTTAGAGGCTTTACGAATAATTTTATATGTTGTTTAAAAATTTTAGTAGTTATACCATCATGACCCGGTGCAGACATTCCTCTCAGTTCTAAAACAGTGCGCAAAATATCATTATCAGTAACCTCTTTGAAGTGGAATTCGGTATTCGAACAATAGTCTTCATCATTAATAATATAATCACCTCTAGAATTTACCTTTTCTGCAAGGTTTTGCCCCACCTGCGAAAAATAGTCATTGAATTTATCAGCAATAGTTTTTGATTTAAGTGATGGTGATTGTATATTTTCGATCTCCTTAGAAAAATGTTCTAATGAAAAACTCGGTTTCTTGTTATCTTGACCTGATATCTCATTAATCACACGCCAAAACTTTTTTGGATCGTTTCCAGCTTCATTCAATTTATCTCTATAGTATTGATTTTCAGTGTCTTTTAACAAGCAACTTAATCTATTCCTATAGGCCTTAAAGTAATTCACAAGCTCAACATTAAATGGTTGTTTCTCAACTAATTTGTACAATTTATCTCTTTCTCTAACCGACCTGACCAGCCCTTCAGTTATCCACGGCTTGATTTTTTTGAATTTTGGATTAGTTTTCACAACACATTTCCTGGACTTATCGATAAACTTATTAACGGTTAGATAAAAATTATTAGTTGCGCTATTCACATCATTTTCAATCAATACCGTATCCCACGATTCTTTTTCAAGCAAAGAAAAAAATATGTTGTTATCTATAATAAATTTAGGAGAGGAGGTATCTTTTCCTCTTGAACTCTTAGAACTCACCTGGAGAGCCAAAGCGTAATGATCAGTATTATTGGTACTCTAACTACTGCCGACTGAACCATGTCAATGTCGTCTTTTTTTATAAACATATGATTTATTAATGTACTACTAATATTATGAACTCTTGTTCGCTTATCGATACAATTGACAAATCCGTTCTCGCATAAGACCTCCAAGTATAAATCGGTTTGTTCGTCCTGTTTCAAAATATTTATATTTATATCCCCAGCTATTATATATGTTTTATCTCTGGTCGTCTTATTGCAGTAATCGCGTAAATGATCTATGAAGTAAGAAACGATTGAGTCATGTGTCCTATAGGCAGCAAGTAAACAATAACTTTTGTTGTAATGAAAATCTATTTCTAATGCATTTAATCCTCCTATATTAATACTAGTTCCCACTGCTGATAATGTTTTCCTTATGAAAACAAGTACTCCGTCATTCCTGGTACGTTTTGATGTCGTACGCAAAGTATCGTATCCATCCAACAATATTGTCCTACATCATCTCCGTTAAGCCAAGTTTCAGACAATATTTTATAATGTCCATTTTGTGTTTCACTATATTCAAACCAATTGCTAAGTTATCAAAGTTTTCGTTATAACTTCTTATGTTTAAATGAAATATCTTCAAATTATCATCAATGAAGAAATCATTAAGAGAGTTGAAGTCATTCAACTCTACACAAGATATATAATTTCTATACAGAGTGTTAAATTTAAAACAGATCGTCCAGTCAAATGGTCGTTTTTCAGGAAACAGCCCCGAAAGAATTTTTCTCGACGTTTCTACAATATGTATTCTGGGGCGCTGAAATCGAATCTGAAATTCGCTGAAATGCCAGAGGGCGGCTCCACCCCCAAAAACCCCAAAACCCTAAAATTTCGGACTATTTCCAAGTTTTCCATCCAATCTAGGAAACCTTGAGTTTTTCTCTGCAAAATTGAAGATAATAGAATTTTTAATAAATTGAGTGGTCGCGCAGGACTCTACCATTTTTGATTCCAAGCTACGAATTCTCAAAAAAGGGGAATATTTCAAGGATTTTTAAAAATTATGACAACCCACCACTTCTACCCTATACAACTTGGATTTTCCACTAGTAATGATAAGAAACCACACACCACGTGAAAGAACAATCAATTCTCAACAGATATCCTTGGGAATGTTCGAATTTAGTAGTGGTGGGAGGGGGAATACACCCAAAAATATAGAATCATGTCCTACAGCCAAATCATAAATTTTTCATTATAATATCTTTTCAAAGCCTCCCTAACAAAAGAAGACTCTTTTCGGCTGATATCATATTACGAGGGTTATGTTCAATTAGAAATACCCGTTAGATACACTAGTCTGAGCGCAAATATCATGAAAAAGGCACTCCGTGGTCATTTTCCGGTAACAGCCATGGAAGATGTCTCAATTTCTTCGGTAGGTCTAGCATAATAAAGATCGTGATGATGATAAGTCAAAATCATAGGCAAACACCTCGAAAACAAGATGGCCGCCAAAATTTTTAGGATTTTGCTATATCGCTTGTATTTCGATAATTGTTCAAGATATTAAACCGTTTTTTTAAACGAAAATATTTTTAATATCTTCCTCTCCAATTTATGTTCAATGAAAGCTCCTTTTATTATTACTATTTTATCAGTACTTTCAAAGTACCTCATTTTCATTCAAAAACCCTAGGAAACATTTTTTTCTAATTTCTTTCAAATTTCATTCTATTGTAACTTTTTTTTGTGAGAGAGATGCAGAAAAATTCTAGATTTATGAAATTCAGATTATTTTTTCCAGCTTTGAAACGATATATCTTCATGCGCTGTACGTCAACAAATGTGTTCTCCAGCGCCCTCCAAAGAAACCCCTGCATGATTTCTGGTGCGTTTTTCCATATGCATGAGGTAACAAGCTTGAACTATAAAATCGAAGTTAGTTTTGTCTATTAACGTTGATAAGATGACAAATGTGCACATCTCTCCAATGAAAATAGTCTTTTTTGGTATAATTTAACTGACTAGAATACATATCGATTTGGGACCAAAGAGTTTTTCTGGTAAGAATAAGAAAAATCAAGAGCTCAATGTAATCTAAAAGTTAGGCTATTCATTGAATACATTTTTCGCTAGCCAAAAATTAGGAAATTACATTGTTTCCATGAGGAACAGTGAATGTTAGAACCCTTCAATTTATTCTTAATAGAATATTCTTCTCTCAGGAGTTTTATTTGATCCTGATTCATGATATTGAGTATAGAAAATATAATTTCTATATAATAATATAAAATTAATAATAGAATTAAATATAATCATCCCTAAATAAATAATAGAGTATAATTATATAGAGTATCTCATCCTTTATGAAAAGTGATCGAGAGCCCGAATATCATAATATCATGTAAACTGTGATATAGGTTATGAAATAGTTCAGAGATATTATTTTGATGCAGAGTTCGGTTTTACCCGACATCAGATATTCGTGGACTGAATAAATCAATAGCTATGCTTGCATACGTAACTTTCTGATTATTCATACAGCAGTTTGAAGAGAATGGATTGCATCCACAATAATGCTAATTGGACTTCATACTCATAAGCACGTTGTAGAATTTAAATTTACTTGACTGGTTGGTACCAATCAGAATCAAACTCAACTAGTCATCAAAGTGAACTTTGTTCAGATTCCTCCTTTGACCCTGCTAATGACTTCCGTAGATTAAGCAGCAACTTGTCATGATGTATCCACGCGAATCATCACTTTATTGTACTTCAGGAGATCCTTACACAATGATCAACGATGTCACACTCCTTGAAGAACTAATTATTCTCTAAAAAATGTCTTTGATAGACTATTTGTCTCTATTTTGTATTCAGAAAGATAATGAAATTATGCAAATCCAAAAAATTCAAGACTCCACAACGTTAACTGAATCGATAAGGGATGGAAATTCGATTGACAATATATTTGAAATTCGCAACTTTTCCAAATGCTCAATCCTTACGTTATAATCCACTCCACTGTAGTTGATGGCAGAGAACGGCTTTTTGAATGAAATAATTAATCAGAATGAAGTTAAATCTTGATAGCATATTCTGTTCAATTTACTCGATTTACGAGATTCATTCAGTTCAATTATAATCACCAACGTTTTAGTCCTCATGAGACTTTATTCTTGAGCTTTCTTTCAATAAAGTACGATATAACTTCAACCAAACATTGCGAGAGAGATTATTATTGATAGATTATCATAATATCTGTTGATTGGCTCATTACAAGTTCTACTCTATTTTTCAAGTTTTGCAAAAAGTGGCTCACGGATTAGTGTTGAACAGAACATTGGGTTGATGCGCAGAGCGGTTGAAATCAGGATCAGTATAGACTACCTGCAAAACAGCGCTGCAAGCAATGCTAACGAGTGTCATTTTTGCTAGATGGAGTCGGTTTCCCCATCGGTTATGGTATAGAGTAAACGTGAACGAGTAAAAACTTCAATTCTACATATTATCTGTTTCTCATCTACTTACTTCATCTATTGAATAGACATAGCAGTGAGAATCGCAACTTCGAGAAGAGAACTGCGTATGAATGTGGAGAACAGGAGAGTGCAGACTGTTGCCACTGGATGCGCCCGAGCTACTGAGCTCTCGTCCGCCGACAGTCGACTATTTGAACGCGCCTGCGTCACTTGTATCTTCTGAATACAGAACAAAGTTGCGGCACGACTCTGTCATATTTGATCTCGGAGAAAGGCTCCATTGAACATCAATATTGGCAGTAGGTGAGCCGTGAAGGCCGACAACATTTTTGTTGGTTGTTGTTTGTCCACCCTCCTGATGTGCGTTCTTAACCAGGAGAAGAATTCATCAAAATGGAAGGATCGATCACCACACTGGGATGGAATGAATTATTATGTATATGATAAATAATGATGATGATTCAATAGATCTCAGTATGAATATTTTATCAACTTGATACTTTATCAAAACCAATCAATAATAGTTTATCATCAATCGGTAATTATTACTAATCACATTATCTTTTTTTGCGATTGAAACTCGCTTGAAAATCTTTTATTGACCGAGCGAAGTGAGGTCTGAGATTCAAGTCGACGGTTTTGCATTTCTCTTTAAGTTTATATGTTTAAAAGTTTATATGTTTATATGTTCCGCATTTACGGCGAAACGCGGTAATAGATTTTCATGAAATTTGACAAGTATATTCCTTTCTAAATTGCGCGTCGACGTATATACAGTACAAGGTTTTGGGGAATTTCGCATTTTAAAGATAATATAAAAGGAGAAGGAGCCTCTTTTATACACCAATATTAGAGTAAAAATCAGACTATAGAATTATTCATCATAAACCAGCTGTCGAGTGGATTATAAATTGCATGCGATGACGCGCGCAATTAATATCTCAATGTAACTTGGTGAAAATTCAGCTGTCATGTGGACTATTGATTGCATTCAATGAGGCATGTAATTTATTGATAACTCGAAAAAGCATAGTATTTTCTCCCGACTTTTTACTGATTTCAAATCGGTAAGCTTTTAATGATAGTAGCATAGTATGTTGTTTACAAAAAATTATTAGCATTGTCGGTGCAACCCAGACAGAACAGGACATAATTTACTCTGATGTACAGTATTAGAGGGTGTATTTAGACTGTGGTTTATAACTGCGCGAGGTCTACTGTACACAGAACTACTAGCAATTTGCTAGATATTTTTGCAGTAGATTTTCTCAATCTTCCTGGTGAGTGACTGAAAACCATTGGTAAACAGAAGGAATGCGGAAACATATGCAATTAGTTGGTTCTATCCCCTAGCTGGTGATAGCCTTCACTCGAAAACGCGCTCCCTGCAGTCAATCTGTCAATCTTGGTTTCATCGACAGACTGTGTGTCTGTCACCCTCCTCAACTACTATAAATCTCAATAAGATGTAATCGAAACATCAGTAGTAGGGACGTGTCCCCCTTTCACTGAACAATTCCATTCTAGATCAGCGTACCTATCCTACATTCTAATTTATAGTATTCAACTCTATTTAATAGTCTAGCATAAACTCGAGTCCAAAGTACGAGTGTAATACACTATGGAAAAAGAGTTTGAATGTCAAAAAATTATTACTAAATATTATACAATTTAAGCATGATTGATTAATGTTATAGGAAAATCATATTATCGTTGTGGAACAACACTCCCAATAATGAAACAACAATTTCTTCCAAACTATAAATTCTTAGATCAACATAAATGTCATGGTGAGGAAGTGGAGTTCATGAATGATATTTGAGAAAGGATATATTTGATAAGGATGAGAAATGATATTTGAGGAAGGATAAACCCTGAGGAACACATTTTGTTCCTGCTACTAATCATTTAAGCAGAGTAATTTTTCTTAATATATTGATTCGCACTTGATCTGGTATCTACTATTGATTCAGATGAAAAACAATTTGTTATTGCATTATGATATCAATCATTTCATATTGCCTGTCCAGCATATAGGAGATTCTGGATCGATTCATGCACGGGCAAATCATTTTTTGATAGTATCTCTCATATAATTTTCTTCTAGGTTTTGTTCATGCTATCAATATTTGCAGTAGCAGAAGTATTCAGGGTAGTTGAAAGCAATTATCAAATTTGATTCTTGCTTGATGTTGATGGGTAAATTATCATTGATAACTGGAATGTGCTGTATTAGGCGGGATGAACACCGGAGAAACGCATTTCGTGAAGCCCTCTTTCATGAAACTTGTTTCATGCAATCTGTTTCACTCGCGCATGCATACAGAAGAAACGTTCCATGCTTAATCTTATCAGTTGATTGCGAGCAGCTTTCGTTTCACGTTTCCTGAAACTTTTTTCATGAGACGCGTTTCTCCGGTGTGCATTCCGCCTTAATACAGCTAGAGGAGAAACTGATCTCACTTCGAAAATACTGATTTTCTGTCACAATGATAATCAATGACGCTCACTACCGTAGTAGAAATTATTTCTATTCAAGTAATGTGTATTAAACAAGCTAAACATAGAGACAATTCTTGATAGATATCCTGATCATTGTCACAAAATCGAACAGACAAAACAATTTTTTGGGCCCAATCCACACAGAAATGGCGCATACACACAAGTGGAGCGAACGTTTTTGAGAATATGATCCAATGCAAACAGAAGAGACGTGGCGCCAAGTCTCTCTGTTTGCAATGGACCATAATATTTTGTTCATGTTGTAGGAGTCGCATGTAGTGTAAGTGACAGAAGTCCGCGCCAATGTACCTAAAATCAAAGACCTTAAAGAGATATCTTTAATCTTTAAGGTCTTTGCCTAGAATACAAGGTAGTGGCCACGAAAAGATGTGCAGTAACAAATCCAAACCAGCTGGTCGGTGTGACGTCATTGGTGCTCTAAATATCTATTCTTCCTACCTTCTTGATGTTAAATTGAGCAACTTTGTAAGTATTTTTCTCTAAAATTACATATTTCAAGTCCCACCGACATTCCCTACGATTTATACACTATTCATCTTCATTTTTTTAGAATTTCAATACTTTTGGACGGCTGGATCTTTCAGAATAATCGATTTTGTAGGAGACTGCACATCGAATACCTTATGCTCCCTTATTTGAAATTAACATGCTTCGCCAACGATCGATAAAATCTACAACACACCAGGGAATAATTTTAAATCATTTGTTTTCATTATAATTATCAGTAAAACAGTTTACAGGATGGAATAGTAGACATAAAATTAATATATTCACCTCAGAATGTGAAAAACCCAGTTGTAAGGTTATCCCAGCTCGAACAAAATGGAAAATGTGATGTATAAAATGACGTAAAGGAAACAGATTTTTTTTTGTGTAGTTGAGAAGTTGATATTGTGGTAATTATTCTTATTCTAATTATCAATAAATCAGTGGTTTTTTGACAATTTCTTAGTCTTTTTCATTCAAACAGATATATGGTATTCCGCCAATGCCATCCGAATCAAAGTCAGATGACATGGCCAGTCAGCTGATATATATAACAGCTAGTTCTAATATGATTGTATAATTGTTTATTTGTGATGTAATTAGGGTCCATATATTTATTTAAGTGTTTTATATTATTTATGTAATTACCAAACCCTCAAACAAGTCAAATTACCATGATATTTTGTAGACCAAAGAACCGACAATGTTGTACCTAAGAGAAAGATGTAAGAATAATCTAGTCCTGTTAAATGTTGATTATGTAAGACCCAAGAAATTATGATGTAGATAAAAGAAGCCCATAATGAGGGAAGAATGAAGGATTTATTGTAGCCAGAGTCTAGAATAGTTGTTAAGCAAATTGTGATAGAAACAGTTGGTAGTGCTGTTGAGCGGTAGGTTCAAAACTTGTTTTATTATAGTGTTATGTGAAAGAAGATGAAGTTAATGTTAAATCTATGATGATTATTATTTTGTGAGGAGGAACATGTTTGAAGGAAGAAAGTATGGGGGGCGTATGCAGACAGATTCTGTAAGTTATTATGAAAATGTGATATTGTTATGTGGAGTGTTTAGGTGGATATTTATTTGAGGATTATTGGAATTTGTACTGAAAACACTTGATTCTCAAATATTTTATATCCAAATTCGGGGGCGTCTGTCTGACGGTATTTTTGATACC
The DNA here is from genome assembly GCF_014356525.2 of Nilaparvata lugens. NCBI lineage: Eukaryota > Metazoa > Arthropoda > Insecta > Hemiptera > Delphacidae > Nilaparvata > Nilaparvata lugens. Next base: position 41,864,621 of record NC_052505.1, on the reverse strand, counting down.
AATAAAAACTTCATTATTTGCTTTGAATTACTAGGTCTCAGACAGAAAAACAAAAATATCTGTCACCAATAAAACTATCAATCAAAGATATAAATGAGATGATAACGACTAGAAAGGCTAAGATTACGGCTAACAATTTGAAATGAAAATCGTTTCCTCAATTATTTAATAAAATAATAATATTATGTGAATTTGAGGTTAGGTTCTATATAAACAACGCTTGTTGGCGATATCAATAACAATGAAGCTGAACATCTACAGTTTAATCAGATACTCGCTAGCAAAATAATTGCATCTGGGTAGCTTTCATTAAGACGAGGACAAGAGGGTATTGTAACTTATAGCATGCAAAATAAAGGATATGAATGTTTGAAAAGTAAATATAAATGTTCATTGATATGTGAGCAAATAAAAAACACAAAAACATAATAAAAAATGAAAAGGAAGTAAGATCTAATTTTTCTATGCACATTGATACATTCTATACACTCGAGCCAAATGTGACTGTTCACCAATCAGAGCACAGTATTTGCTCGGCGCTAGAAAATATTCAATTTAAAATCTCCACGTGGTCTTTATTGAAATTTTAAAAATTTGTAATTGTTGTAGAATGCATGAAACAATATAATTAGAATAAAATAAAAGTTACCATAAGGATAAAAATATTCAATTTCAAGATAGTAATATGGACTATTTGACAGTATTGAATTGCGTCATAGCGGATTATTTAAATCCACCAATAGGAAAAGATATTTTAATTCTATGCAAATTTAGAATCTAAAGTATTGTCGAAGGAGAATAGGGGAAGACCAACTGCACACTTGCTTGCCAGAGACCGACCAAGACGCCAACCATCATGAGAGCAAAAGACTGATTCCCTTATAAATTGATTTTTATTCATTGCCAAAGTTTAAGTATCAAAAAACTTTTATTAAGTAATAAACCTAACTCAGTGAAATTGCTTTATAACATGAGTTATTAATTTGAATATCCCCATTGGAGAGGACGAAAGCAGCCCACCAGAAAGGCATAGGATACACAAGGGGAATCCATGCTACATCTTTAAAATTTGTGAAAAATCTTTGCACGTGAGTTACAGAATAATTTACTGAGAGGCCATCAGTGCTACAAATTAATAGAAATTTCATAAAGCTAGCTGGTCAAAGGTTTTACTCAAAAATCAAGCTTGATTTAAACATTATTATGCAAGTAGTATAAATAAGGGAAAAGTCATATTGAGAATACATATGAGAACTGAATGTTAAATTATATATCACTATTTGAAATTATTAATTATGCTCAGTTAATGTATTCAAATACCAGTATTATTAGCATAATAAGAACTATAGAAGCTCAAAGTTCACAAGATAAATTATTTATCTAACTTCCACTGACGGAAGAGTCATTCAAATGGAATATTGAATCATAAAATTATAATTTGATGAGCAGAAGCAAGTCGAATAGTTGAGCTATAGAAATCTGTAAAACGTATGCTGATATAAAAATCATGGAAGTTATTAGTTGATGCTATCAAGCAGAATAAGAGTTTTAATTGAGTCATCTGTGATATTTTTCTTGTGTACGAGGAAATATTTTTCTTGTATTAATTAATACAAATTAATAGAATTCATAAGGTATTCTGATAGATTGTCGCCTTTGATTCCACTCGGTATCATTTTACATTGCTGACCACTTTGTTGAATGGTAGCGGGTGGCATTGCTGGTGATACCGTTTTGTCCAGTACATGAATATCTATCTACCTCTCCTGCATCTATATCTGAGGAGTCAACCAAATCAGTCACAAGAGCTGTGAACTGTTAAAGCGGCCGACATTTGCAGCCATCAAAAGCAGAGAATTGTTTGAGCTCCTAGAAGACCTGGTGAGAAAATGGTGGTATTTTTCTTTCAGGAGAAAAATATAAAATATATTCAAAAATCTTTGCTCTACCGACTGCGGCCAAGCAGGGCACATGTGACGGCAAAAATAACGTGACACTGTTTATTTGGTTTTTTAGTTCAATTACTCCAGTTTACCATTATTCATTCAGTACATGTTCATGCCCCTCCACGGAGCAGTACGTGACAACCATAATATTATTCCTCTCACAATCCTTTATCTTTTTTGTGTATTGCATATTATTGTATGTAGAATCAATAGAACATCTTGCCTAATCCCTTAGGAGGAACTCTTTTTTCAGGGAAATTATGGCTTTCACATACTTGATCAGGAAAAAGTTCTCTGGTTGAATCTCTCTAATTGGAAACTACAACAAAAAATTTAAGGGCGAATATATGTTAAATCATGCATAGAATTCCCCAACTAATCAATCTATTCAACACCGTGTCGAGGTGTTGGCAGTGCTCACGGATATTTGGGAAGGCTATTAATCCATCATCAAAATATAGGGTACAATAATCTCCAATGTCTTCTTCTATGGCTTGTCTGAGGCATCTTATAAAAATAGCCATGGCGTTCCGCAATCCAAATGCTAATCGAGTGAATTGGTAATTGCATCCATTGAATAGAAAGGATAAGTAATCGCACAATTCAGGGGCCACCTGGACTTGCCAGTATCCAGTGCTCAAATCTATTGTTGAGTATATTGTTTTGCCATGGAAGGTTCGCATTACTTGCTCGATCTGGTCGGGTCCTTATCGATCGTCATCTAGGATACGATTTCATGCGCGGGCGTTCAAACATAATCTCATAGTTCCATCTTTCTTGGCGACACACAATCGGTAGGCTATAAGGGGCAGTCGATTCTTCTATAATCCCAAGTTGTTCCATATGGTTGATTTCAGCTATGGCGGCTGGTCGGTAGGTAAATGGTATAAGGTAAGATTTGCGGTAGTAGGTTTCCTGTGGTTTAACTTTGAGTGTGCATTCGAAGTGGGTAGCTAGTCCGGGTCGTTCGGAAAAAACGTCTTTATTTTTGGGGAATACTTGAGTCACATTTTCTCTTATGTCCGGGTGCCAACCTGTGCGGTGGTGGATTCTATCTAGTAAGATCTCTAATTATTTGTCAGTGTCGGGGTCTGATATCATTTGTGTATGAGTCTCAGTTGCTAAGCTCAACACTTTCATATATTCTAAAGAGTCCTCTATTTCATGAATACCTTATGTTCTCGGAACGCCTTCAATATAATGAGCAAAATGTATTTCTGTGATCTCTCGGGTACATCTTTTCAGGTCCAGTGGCAACATAACTTCATGAGAATCGGGTTCGGTAAATGCATGGAATTTCAAGATTTGAAAATTTAGGCAGGCTTGAAAATGTTGAAGGAAGTCGGTGCCTATTTTTATATGTGGGCGGGGTACTGGTAGCACAAGGAAAGTATAAGCAAATTGATGTTGTTGAAGATCTATCTCTAAAAGGCATTGTGTGGTTATATGTATCCGCCGTCCTGGATTTACGCCGGATATGTATACATTTGTGAGTGGTAGAGTAGCTCATTTTGTCTTTTCTTCTAGATCTGACTGTGTGAGGCAACATTGCGATATTGATTTCATTACAGTTTGATTTCAGTGAATAGGTTGAACCATTAAAATAAATCTTGAGAACGTACTATTTTTGAAGATTTAGTGATTTATACTGTATATCGCTGATTTATCTAACTTGTTCGATGAAGAATACAGTTGGTTGATAATTCTATTAATGTGTCGATAATAATAAATAAAAATAAAAAGAACACCATTCAATCATCATCATCTTCACTTCAGGGATTAGGTTTATTAATGAACCTGTTCCGGTACCCATCTCTTTCTTGGTCTCCCTACATCTCTTTTTCCCGTAGTTTCTCTTTTTCCTTCTATAGTTTTGGACTACAACGGAATTCTTCCAGGTGGCATTCTATCCAAATGACTGCACCAGTTGCGTCTATTTTGAATAATTCTTTCATGTAGAGGAGCAACCAATAAAACCTGTCTTATATCAGTATTTCTGATTCTAGCAACTCCAGTGCAGCCAAATACACTCCTTAGAAATCTCATTTCTGCAGCTTGAATTCGACTGTTCATTCTACATGTGTGAATCCAATTCTTACTTCCATATAGGAGAGTCGGAAATGCAATGGTATTATAGAACTTTATTCTGGTTTCTCGTCTTGATTTATTTTTGAGGTTTCTATGTATAGTGCCACATATTTTCTGGAACTTTGAAATTTTATTGTATACATCAATATCTGTATCATATGTTACATCATTACCAAGGTAGCTGAAATTTTTCACTTGTTCTAATAATTTTCTGTCCAATTCTATTTTGGTTCTAATTGGATATTTTCCTTTGAATGCCATTGATTTTATGATCAATGTCATAAAATATATCCAATAAAAATATCCAAGTTGATACCGAGTGAAATCAAAGGCGACAATCTATCAGAATACCTTATAAATCCTATCAATTTGTATTGCTGCTGCAACTTAATACTATGACCTTTGAGTTTTTTTCAAATCGGATGCAATGGTACTGGATAATTCAAATAAATCTCGGGAACATATTATTTCCAAAGATTTGATAATCAATGCTGTATATCACCAATTGATCCAACTTATTTGGTGAAGAATACAGTTAGTTGATAATTTCAATAGTATGTCAATACTGATAATAAAATAGACTATAACAAGATTGGTCATGCATGGAGATAGGATAATAAATGTAGGGTACATCATTCAATAAACATAAAAAATATAATAACATGGAAAGTCAACAAGCAATAATAAGAAATAGAGCAACAAATATGAAAAATAATATTAGAATAAAAATATATTGAAAATTATCACAGACAGCTGACTAAGGATCAACTTTGCTTCTTAGCATCAATTAATACCATGAGCTTCTTCAATCAGAATATATACTTTTAAACTATACAGCTCAGTTGTCGACTTGCTGTTGCTTGTCGAATAAAACTTATAAATCTTATTTCCAAATAAATATGGAAAATATAATTATTATATATATATATATATATATATATTATATATATATATATATTATATATATATATATATATATATATTTATATTTATTTATATCTCAGGGCTTGGATTTGGCCTCTGGTAGGAATCAGATGAATCAATTTATCTTATGAACATGAGCTTTGTAGAAATCTAATAAATTACTGATAAAAGATATATGAGTGAGCATATAATTATAATAAATCAAATATTAATAGATATTCCCTCTATGCATATTTAATAGTTGATCTCATGAATGTTTCCTAAGAATATTCCCTTTACGTTTTAAGACTTGCACAAGTATTGATATTATTTTTAATATCTGAATAACCCTTCAACAAGCTAGCTTTATTGAATCACGTTTATTTCGAAGCACTTAGGGCCCCCTTAATAACTTTTCAATTGAACTCACATGTTGATTTTCACAATTATGATGGCAATCCAGATTCGTTCTGATGTCCTTGGCCTTCCTGGTGTGCTGCTGTCGTTTTCTCCAATGGGATTATTCAAATTTGATGACTCATGTAATATTACAAATTCACTGAGTCTTATGGAATTTAATTTTTGAATATTCAAAACATCACATTTTTAAAATGTACAATTATTTAAGAAGGGATCTAGTCTTGTGCTCTCTAAATTGGTGGCTGTCCCCGGTGACCTCTGGCAAGCAAGTGGGCTCAGATCTACCCTTTTTCTTCCACAACCGCACTTCCGACTTTTCAATTTACACTCTCATTGGTCGATTCAACTACTCTGCAATGATGTAATTCAAAGTTGTCAAATGGTCCATACTGTTAGAATTGTTATATTACTACCTGAAACTGTTATATTACCACCCAATGAGCGAATATTAAAGTCTTCAATACTTATTTTATATTTGTTACATGAATCTGTGTTCTAAATAGATTACCATTTCCCACTGTTTATATAAATAATATGTGTATATTTTGAATTAATTCGCATTTACCGCCGGTCAAATACTGCACTGTGATTGGTATTAAAAAACTACAAATGTATCCATGCACTGAATAAAGCTACATCCCACTTCCTTCATCTTTTTATTTGCTTTTTACATTTTGCTCATGCTCGTTTGATATAATAAATATTTTTGTGTTTTCTAAAACGCTAGATCTTTAACATTGAATTGGGCATGCTTGATTACTAACCCTCTGATCACAGTTCAAGCGAATGCTATTCATACGCAACTAATTTGCCACAAGGTATCTGGCTGATTCTCAAATTATATGGCTCTACCGATTACAAAGGTCGCTGACTAGTAAATACCAAAGAACTTAACCTCAAAATATTATATATTTTATACTATTAAATGTATAAAAATGATTCTTCTATTGTCATTTGGCTGTTCAAAACCATAGCCTTGAGAGCCATTATTATCTTATCTAGTGTCTGTTGACATCATATCTGGTGATAATGATACAGCTGCTTGCTCGAGACCTATCAATTTCCTTTCATTTCATTATTTTGAAGAATATCCAAGATTATATTCTTACACAATGCCCCCAAATTTGAATTCAAAATATTTGAGAATCAACAATGTTTTCAATACAAATTCCAATTTATACATACAAATATAACCTAAAAATAACTGCCAAAATCATTTTCATAGCTTTTATAATAATTTGCAGACTCTTTCTGCATACGCCCCTATTCTTCATCACAATAATAACATCTTCCTTCTTATAAAAATAATAACGCAGCACTGCTGAGTGGTAGCCCAGCGGCTGGCTTGCTCGTTGACCCCTGTGATCCCATCAGAGATAACCGAGCGTCAAATAATGAGCCCTAAACTCAATTCCCTCCATTAGTTACGATATACATCGTGACAATAGAGAGAAAACAAATGATTTGAATATGTTCCTTGATATGTTGCAGGTTTCTATGGGCTTAGGCGGATTTATAATGAATTTGGTGACACATGGAGAAAGTTCAATATCGAATTTATTTAGGCAGGTCAGAATTCAATTGATAATATTGTTCTTATTTGTGTTCTTATAATATTTTTTTCAAATTTGATGATATGGCTTGTAAAATTTTCGTGGTTCTCCTGTATGTGAGTGATAGTTAACAAGAAATATATAAATCTAGGGCGCCTACAGTGCTTCGAGTGAAGCAAGATTTTAAAAAAGCTAGCTCGTTGAAAGGTTATACAAATATTGAAATCAATATCAAACTTGCGCAAGTCTTGAGATGTATAAAAACGATTTTACTAATTAAGAACTATATATCAGATTTACATGTCTAAGTATGCACAGATGAAATAGATATTTAAATTTAATGTTATAATATATATATATGCTCACTCGATCATTAATTTTATTAGTAAATTATAAAGATATAAATGAAGCTCATGTTCACTGGATAAATTGATTTATCTAATTTCCATCACAGGCCGAACCTTCAGCCTTGAGATATATATATATATATATATATATATATATATATATATATATATACATATCAATATATTTGAGATTTATAATTTATTAATTAATTATTTTTATTGATTTGGAAAGGAGGTATATGAGATTTTATTCGACAAGTTGATAACTGAGCTGCATAATCTAAATGCATATGATTGATGATTTAAGAAGCACATAGTAATTTTTCGTGCCAAAAGCAAAAACCTAATAAGTGAGCTAATCTGTGATATTTTTTGATATATATAATTATTTGCTCTTTTTTTTTTTTTTATACTTGCTGCTCTAGATATATTTGTTCATTCGTTGATATTTTGTGTACTATACTTGTAACAATTTTGATAGTGTATCCTTTATTTATTTCTCAATCTCCATGCATGACTAATCTCGTTATAATCTGTTTAGCTACCAGTATTGAAATATTATTAAGATTACCATCCAACTATATTCTTCACTGAATAAGTTGGTTAAGACATCGATATACAGCATTGATTTCAAATCTTTGGAAATAATACGTTCCAGAGATTTATATAAATTATCCAGTATTATTAAATCCGATTTGAAAAATCTCAAAATCATAGCATTAAGTTGCAGCAGCGCAAATTCTCGCATCTGTATTTGCGGAATTATTATTTAAGGGTATTATTCAAGGGTAATCAGTCACAGAAATGGTGAACTGTTGGAGCAGCCGATGTCAGTAACCGGCAAGAACAGAGAACTGTGGGAGCTCAAGTTAGCTTTGGTTTATTTAGGGTTATGTATCGGTTCAATTCTAATCTCCAAGTATTTGAATTACCGATCAAAATAGTAAACATTATGAATACATGTGGCTTTTGTTAATAAATTTCTGAAAGATATACTATTACTGATTCACTAGTTGCAGCCTTTATAGGTCAGATAACTGTCGTTTATCTGCCTTAGATAAGATTGTGATTCTTTCTCAGTGATGGAATTTGTTTCGTTCGCTTAACGGTCTATGAATATTCTGATTAGGGGCTGTACAATCATTGAGGGCCGTACAGGGGCTGTACAATCATTGGGTACATCACATAGTACAATCAATTTTTTAACGTTTCAATTCCTTATTCAGGAGCTGTACAATCATTGGGTACATCACATAGTACAATCAATGTTTTAACGTTTCTAATTCCTTATTCAATGATCGATTTATCAAATTCATTGGCATTGAGTAATTGAATTACAAAAGAGACAGGGAAAGTATGTTAATTTTCAATAAGAGAGCAACAAGTTATCGATGTGCAGGCTCTTACAAAACCGTTCATTCTGAGAGATCCAGCCGTCCAAAAGTATTAAATCTCTAGAAAAATTGAAGATAAATATTGTATGAATCGAATCGTAGGAGATGTCGATGGGACTTGGACGTTATTCACTTTCTACTTTACTTGCCCTATTACCATAGGTAAGGGAAGTATTGCTTTCCGAAGAAAATTAAGGTACACCAATTTCTAAATTTCTATACGTTTCAAGGTCCCCTTAGTCCAAAAAAGTGTGTGTGTGTGTGTGTGTGGTGTGTGTGTGTGTGTGTGTGTGTGTGTGTGTGTGTGTGGTGTGTGTGTGTGTGTGTGTGTGTGTGGTGTGTGTGTGTGTGTGTGTGTGTGTGTGTGTGTGTGTGTTGTGTGTGTGTGTGTGTGTGTGTGTGTGGTGTGTGTGTGTGTGTGTGTGTGTGTGTGGTGTGTGTGTGTGTGTGGTGTGTGTGTGTGTGTGTGTGTATGAGTGTATGTGCGTTTGTGTACACGATATCTCATCTCCCAATTAACGGAATGACTTGAAATTTTGAACTTAAGGTCCTTACAATATAAGGATCCGACACGAACAACTCCGATCAAATGCAATTCAAGATGGCGGCTGAAATGGAGAAAATGTTGTCTAAAACAGGGTTTTTCGCTATTTTCTCGAAAACGGCTCCAACGATTTTGATTAAATTCATACCTAGAATAGTTATTGATAAGCTCTATCAACTGCCACAAGTCCTATATCTGTGAAAATTTCAGGAGCTCTGCCCCATCTATGCAAAGTTTGATTTTAGATTCCCAATTATCAGGCTTCAGATACAATTTAAACAAAAAATCTCGATTAGAAAAGATTGAGCAAGAAAATCTCTACAATTAGCCTAATGTCCAGTAACTTTTTCACCTGAAACTGAAAATATGCTCGAAATTCGAGAAAATGTGATTATCCAATTGCAAACTGTTGGCAACTGTTGATTCTATTGAATGATTCACTATGAAAAGATGGCAGACCTCGTATGTCTCCAGTGTTATTGTTCTGTCACCAGCTGGCTCAGATATTTGTTTATAAGTAGACTTGAGGTACACGTGAACACTAGCGATCAATTTTCATAACGGCAAGGAAAGTTGTGTGAGTGCGCCACACCAGATTTTTGAGAAAAAGACTCACAAAGTTGCTCAATTAAACATTGAAAAGATAGGAATAATAGATATTCAGAGCACCAATGACGTCACACCGATCATCTTAGTCTGATCACGGAATAAATGAACCAATAGTGTTCTCTACTCTGTGCTCTGACATAGAGAAACAATAGCGTAAGTAGATATCCCATGGTATAGGGCGTTTATGTCACAACTTTTACTGTTATCCCAAGACGATTACTGTCGATTATTGTTGATTTTTACTGATTTGACCGGGTAAGTGTGTATGAACGGCACAATATGAGAGACTACCAGCGTCATAAAGCTTCACGGGAAATAACTACGTGGACTATCGGCTTGAGATAACAGTAAAAGTTGCGACATAAACGCCCTATGCCATGAGATATCTACTTATGCTATTATTTCTCTATGGCTCTGATCATTAAAAGAACGAGATTCGCGTGTCCACTACCTTCTATTCTAGGTACCTTGGTCCGCGCAACGTACAATTATGTGTAAATTGGGTCTAATGGAGCTAACTTTACAAAGCAGCTGTATTCAAGCTGTTAATAATATGGACATACAGTATTGCACCAGCAATTATTGTCACCTAACAAGCCGTTCTATCAGAGTTTGGATATCACTTCCAGTTCCAGTAATATTCCTGTATTATTGTGTATTCTTCCCTCTATATTTGAATGGGTGGTAAGCTCATAGCCTATTTAGTTTTTATGCCATATATATCTCAAAAAATTCCAATATTGTTGGCCAAATGTGCAATCGAATAGTATTTTGATCAAACCATTATAATAAAGTTTCCCATGGAAGTCAATAATATGAATTGAATGTGTCCACTGAAAACGTTCTTGTGAGTCTCTACATGGATTTGTTTTCAACGAAAATAAACATTGAAGATGTGCCACTTTCGGAACGACCTTCGACAGCTGCAATCTGCATCTTGAGCTTATTTCGAAATTACCATAGGCTGAGATAAGTACTCCAATCTCAGTCATTCTATAAATCAGATCTCAAATTATGAGATGTTTATAATTGGGAGATAGTCTATGAGGGCTTGATTCTCGCTTATTACTTGACGGCAGAAAATCTCTTCCATTTGAGAAGCATCAAAGGTTTGCAGTTGAGATTTTCCAAGCGCACCAAATTAAGGCTTCATGGAGTAACACCATCCCATCTCTCTCATTCGTCTACAAAGTGAGGTCGGCCTAAAATAACCATGAATTGTGCCCTTCTGTTCCCTTTATATTCAGACTCCTCTAATTACTGGTTTTACAGTAAACTTATTTTTGCTTCAGAAATACTTCAAGTGGCAATCGTCTCAAGAGAAATTCGAGTGCTGAAGGTTGCCCAGTGTGCTTGAAAAATGTATCAAACAACATCTACAAGTCCAGTGAGAGTAATAACGAATGAATAACGTAGGAGTGAGGACTGGTAGGGAACAGAATTTTTAAAGTGAAGATATAGATGTTCAACGAGCTCTCAGTTTAGATTCTAGTCGTTTGGTGTTTTTATTCTCGACAATATCTTCCTTTTACGATTACACAAACCGATCAACTTCAAATTCCCACAAACATTTATAACTCAATACTCTTTTGTACTTTCCAAGACGAATCAAAATATCATCTCTTAGATACAATATCTATTTATGGAAAATCAATGATTTTCAATCAAGTATTAAGCCTGTGACACACTCATAATGCAGCTTGATGATCATGTATTTATGCTCAGTGCTGCATGTAACAGAACGATTTCCGTCATGTGAATCACTCCACCCCATCACCATCCTTCCACCCCACATGGATATCAGACGTGAGTAGGATCGGAAAACTGCATAGTATATGGGACTGCATAGTCCCAGGCTTCACACAGAGTTTCAATCAGATCTCAGATCACGTGGTATCTCGATATCACATGATATTTAATCTATATAAATAGAAATCGAGCCTCAAATTTTGACATTCAATAACTTTTTCATGTTTACACCGAATTTCATGATTCTCTTTAGTTGTGTTCATTATGTTCAGGACCAGTTTTATGGCCTATCAAATTTATAATCCGACTTCAGGACTCTTTCCTACGGTCCTTCAAAGTTTACATGTGATCCTTATGAGAGAAGATTTGTGAGCTGGCCACACACAGAAATAAAAATCAGCCTTTATAATCATTGCGTCATACAACCGCCGTCAGTAGTAGTAGACAAGAGTGTGTGCTGCTTCATAACCGCCCATGTATTTTATTCTGAACGCCCCGACTAAAAACAAAATGACTGTTCTGTGAGTGTGTAACCATCCAGCAGTGCGGCCTCAGGTTAAAGACTTAATACAGTACATGCTCTATATACATTGCTTCGTTTCGAATAGTTGTGCTGTCTTCGGTGTTCAGAATTAATAGATTTTTAGTAGATTATTCATTTTGCAGTTGGAAAATTATCTATATAAATAAAATGCCGCATCGCGCCTCCTCAGGTGTGCATCCAGCTAAAGTTTGTCATGAGATGCATGAAACTATTTGGCGGTACGAAGTTTGCCGGGCCAGCTAGTTCGCAATAAATGTGGAGATAGAGCAAATATGGTGGAACACAGCATTACACTCCCTGCATATCAGATAATTGAATTAAGTAGATGACGAGTAATTGTTTCAATTGCAAAACTCTATTTTTTCTCATGTTGAATCTTCCTGATGCTCCATTTGACATTTGCAAAGCCATAAATGAAGGAATGAATGAGAATCAACGAATGATGCTTCTATTCCTTGACCTAAAAAAAGCCTTCAATTCGGTTGATAGGAACAAATTATTGAATAAATTAAACCTCATTGGAATACGAGGTACAGCGTTGGCATGGTTCAGAAGTTATCTGTCAAATCGCCTTCAGTTTGTTTCCTTGATGGATGTCAGGGGTGAAGATGTGGCGGTTGACTTTGGGGTGACTCAGGGAAGCACTTTGGGCCCAATCCTTTTTTTAATCTATATAAATGATATATCAAAAGTGAATATACATGGGAGGTTATTTTTGTTTGCAGATGATGCATTGATATTTTTGAAAGGGCCAAGCTGGGTTGAAGTTAAGGAAAATGCTCAAAATGACCTTTTTCACATAAAAACATGGCTTGATCAGAATACATTGACAATGAACACCACGAAAACGAAATTTATGCCAATATCATTGAGACCAACGACCGATTACAATTTATCAAGTTTGAAAGTTCACTGCTGTGGGGATTTTCTCAGTGTTACATGTGAGTGTTCTTGTATTGAAATGATTCCTTCTATATTTCACATGTTCTGTACCGTAACTTGGCTCGTCACTTCCCACACCACATAGTATTTCAGGGCGTCTCAAAATCATTATTTAAATTGAAATTGAAGAAATTTTTAATACAGCTGGGAGTGGACAATTCAGAAAACATCATCACAACAAATTATACCTACCTTAATTGATAAATTCGCTGGTGGTGACAACCTGACTACTGTTCTTGGAATCTGTATGCATCATTACAATAATTAACCTTTTTATTATTTTTTTGAGCTATCCAATAATCCTCTGTACGTAATAATAATATTGAATAGGATTCTGAATGCAGCAAAATTAGTCTTTCCTTTCTCTCTAACAATCTTATAATATGCAACTCTGGTTTGCGCACAGGCATTTTTTGCCCATGCAGACCATTTTCTAAAGATTTACTTGGCTTACTGTATTCATGAGGTTGATTTTGTTCTTTGTTTGTTTTATATTGATAATGAGTACATAAGATTATTACTTTGTATGTAAAGTGCATTTTTTTGAAATAAATATCTTTTGTCTGTCTGTCTGTCTGAATTCATCAAACCTTAGTACTCAAATTAAACAAGGATATAGTCCGGGCGCAAATGTCATTTCGTGGTAATTTTTGAGTGACAGCCGTGGAAGATGTCTCAATTTCTTCGTTAGGTCTAGCATAATAAGGATCGTGATGATGATAAGTCGAAATCACAGGCAGACACCTCGGAAACAAGATGGCCGCCAAAATTTTCAGGGTCTTGCTATATCGCTTGTATTTCAAAAACCGTTCTAGATATTCAACCGTTTTTTAAGAATAGAATATTTTTAAAATCTCCCTCTAAATTCTTGTTTCATAATGTTTTCCTCTAAAATGCATATTTTTTTAGTTATAACCTTCAAAAGCCCAAAAAACTTTTTTTCCAAATTTGTTCAAATTTCATTCCATTATAACTTTCTCTGTGCAAGAAATACAAAGAAATTTCAAATCAATGAAAGTTAGAGAGTTTTTTCAACTTTGGAACGATATATCTTCATGCGCTCTACGTCAAAAAATGAGTTCTTCAGCGCCCTCCACAGAAAGCGCTGCATGATTTCTGGTGCGTTTTTCCATATGCATGAGGTAACAAGCTAGAACTATAAAATCTATTTTTTCATGACTATTTTAAGACTTGAAGACTTGCAAATGGTCTCAATCTCTTCGTTACAACAAGAAGAATAAGAATATTGATGATGGAAACAACGAAAATATTCGACATCATTGAAAAGTACAAGATGGCGGTCATTATAGACAGAAGTTTTTATATCGCTTGTTATTCAGTTTTTGTGAGAGATATCGGATTGGTTTTACCACCAAAGTGTTTAGAATCAAACAAACAATGATGTTCGAGAGTATCATCTCATTCCGACTACTCTTTCCATTATTTATTCAAATTCAAAAACTTGAAACATACATTCATCGGGGACAATTTTTCACTTTCCACCATGTATATGTATTCGCAGTAGACAAAGACTACTACTATTGGCACAGTGTTGTAGAATACTTTCAAAGCTTCAAAATGACATATAGTTGGATGCTGTAAGTCCACATTTTACGGCTGGAGCGTCATCGGAAAAAGAGTGAAAAGTACTGTTTGCAGCGGAAAACAAACTTTTTCCACCAAATGCCAATCCCAACAATTAGAAAACCGTGTAACTCATGACTCCTTGAAGGTACAAACTTGGGAATGGTATCAATCTCTTCATGATGATGTGCAGGAAGAGATTATCCATGATGACCATCCCAAAAATGTTTTTCATTTTGAAAATAATAAGATGGCGGCAAAAATATGTCGATTTTCAAGAAATCGTTTGTAATTCTCATAATGTCGAGGATATCGGATCAATTCAGCCATTTGGAAGCTCCAGAATAATCATACTACAATATCCGAAAGATTTATCCAATTCCACCAACTTTTACTATGGTGACTATGGCTTCAAACTCATAATCACGATCCTTAATATTGCTAGACCTAACGAAGAAATTGAGACATCTTCAGGGCTGTTACTCAAAAATGACCACGGAGTGCCTTATTCATGACATTTGCGCCCTGACTAATACTTTTTCAACATGAATGGAACTCGAACTTTTTTGTCTCTACCACTCAGTTGAAAAAAAAGCTACTGATACTGTATAAACTCAAATTTTATCATTTTCTTTAATCCTTTACAAGAGGAAAGAGCACGCTGAATGTTCTGTGAGATTTTAATCACCAAAATTGATAAATAAAATTGTCAATCTGCATATAAATTAATAAAAAATTACATACTGCGGACGACCGAAGTCGGCTAATGCTATTGGCATGCTAATTCACTTCTTGCTAGATAATGAATTTCACACTGAACCTCTCAGTTGTCTCTTCAAATTGGGTCAGATCCCTAGGAAATTCGCTCGTTTACTTCTTTCTCCTGATCTGTTGTGAGGAAAGCTTGCAGAATATAATTATTGCCTTTTCATCACAAAACTCGCCCACACATATCACTGGTCATTCAGCATTCTAATTCTGCACAATAAAACTATTGCGAACCGATGAAGAAGTCTAAAGTCGTAATAGTATTTGAGTGTTGTTCAGATTGGTCTAATGAGACGAGAATCTCTCAAATCAGTGAAAGTTTCAAGCTGCGTATCATAGAAAATTATAGAGAATAATGATAGAAAAATGATTCAACCTCCAACAGAGCAGCAAAGAAAAAGTAAACAACAAACAATCTTAAATACAAAAACCTAACCAGGGAATTTTTCTCGAAGAGTTTCCCTGTGTACTCTCAATAAGAGAAGCTGATATTTGAATGGGCGTTAGCGAGTTCTTACTTCTGACTCAAGACTAAAGTCGTTATTCGTTTGGGGTCTGTTTGTTCATGTTTGTCTGTGAATACAACTCATTCCATTCCCCTAATGACCTCAAATTCACAAGAATCTATAATTGACCGAGCGAAGTGAGGTCTAAGATTCAAGTCGACGATTTCGCATTTCTCTTAATGTTTTAATGTTTAATGTTAAATGTTTAATGTTAAATGTTTAAATGTTGAATGTTTAAATGTTTGAATGTTTAAATGTTAAATGTTAAATGTTAAATGTTTAAATGTTTAAATGTTTAAATGTTTAATGTTTAAATGTTTAAATGTTTAAATGTTTAAATGTTTAAATGTTTCTATTTAATAAAATAATAATTATTTGCAGGTTAAGTGCAAATCATTTATGAATCACTCATTGAACTTTTGGAGGTTACACTGTTGTTTACAATTGATCAGATGTTTTTGTAGCAGCTCAGACACAGCTAACTGACTCAATGTACTATAAATGTCATGCCAAGTTTCTATGTGAGCTATAATATTATTTCTAAAATTAAGAACTATCGATAAAGGACAAAGAATTTCAAATAGAAAAATAAAATGTATGTATTATTGTTAAAATTATTTATTATTCACAAAATTACATTTTAATGTCAAATGTTTATAATGAACTAGGTCGTAGCATGAATATTGTATCACTAATAAGAGCAGCAAAAATTAATTTTAACAGTTTTGAATATGATAAGAATTGTATAGAAATACTAAGTTAAATTATAAATTATTGATTCAACTGAGTCACATGGTGAATGAATCTCTTGGGCAAGTCTAAGCCAATCATATGTCATAGAAATAGCACCAAAAGGAATGATCGTTTAAAACATCATATGTTAATCTGTTATCAGACAACAAACCTGCCTTATCATAATTATATGATAGTGCATGTACACTGTATAGAGGAACTGTATCTAGAGAATTAAGCAATTTAAAAAATTATACAAATCAAGTTATTATTGTAATCAAAGGAATTATATTTTACTGCTTGCCACTGATGTCATGCCTACGTCATTATCAATCTACCAATGGCAAATTTTCATGCAAATAAATTACACAGAGACTCTCAGAGAAAAGGTTCTAGCCAAAGGAGACAAGTCACTGCCCTTTTAAAACCCTCACCGTTAAGACCTTGTTGAAAGTTACCAAAGACCCATTAGTGAAATTTCATTCGATTTTTGTATATTTTATCTGTGAGCCAATATTTTAGGCTATTTTATAAATTTATTTCATCAATTGATAATTCGAGAAATTCAAATTTAATTATTCCCTAATTATTTTGGTGTAGGAGATATTTAATTAAAATTCCACACGTGCTGAGACCAAAGCCTGGACCGGCCATGGATCATACCAAATTTGATCTGAAGGAACCACGACCGCCAAAAGGATTCATGTGAGTTTTATATTTTGGGGCCTTAATCTACGCTTCGAAAGAAAATACAGTGCAGAAAATATAAAAATTTTCTTCGTTAAAGTAATGGCCACGCCGACAAGCGCTCATAATTATTAAGATCCTGGATTTTATCTGATATAGAATTTATAAGAACTTTTAGTTGATTAACTATCCTCCGCTGCCAGAACCACGACCCGAGTAATTTAAAAAATCTTTTATAATTTGTTTTCACTATTTTTTCAAAAATCTGTTAAATTTATCAATTATAAAATTCTGTTGAATCATGCATGGTATCATGCGAGCACAAGCAAAGTTCTAATCATTTTATTGATGTTAAACCATTCTCAATCTGTAATTCAAGCTTTATATCTGCACTGTCGAACTATATATTTTAATATATTATATTTCCATTTTGTCAATTCGTCTTCTGAGTTCGATTATTTCTTAAGCCTGTCAATCATTGTGTCTGACACGTTCTAGATTATCAAGAACCGATCAAGTATGATCATTGAAATAATTAATTCGACCTGGATATTGGAACAGATCCAAGTGGATGTAGTGTGTGGGGTCAGATCGAGATTACTTATTCTCTGTCCTTACCTGCTCATATATCAGCTTTTATCTGTTACCAACTTCGGTTTGGGAGCGAATTCGTCGACTGTATAGCAGATACAGATGGAGATCATATAATTTCCTACAATAGAGCATAAAGCCCGACAAGACTCTGTTCTCGAAATATGTTCCGAACGATCTCTGGTCCTTAGTACCCTATTTTAATCCTTCGGAACTTATTAGAGACGCAGTCCCGTAAATTATCTACATCGGGATTTTTGCTCGACCTGTATGATTTTGTATGCTGTTCTATCACAGGTAATAGTTTTAAGATATCCGTATTCAGTGTTTAGCAACCGCTACACTACTTTTAAAATTTTTTATCACTATACAGTCAGTCATAAGAAGAATCAAGGGTGAGCGAGCGTTCATGCCTCCTGCGATTCAGACGATTGTATCGAATCTTGTAGTGACTCAATCAGTCTGGTGTTCATCTAGCGTCCACGCATGCATTTTCAAATTTCTAACCTCAATACTGGTGTCAGTACAAGATTCATTATACGTGTGTCGACCTAACCTTAGAGGCGATAGTAACTTCCCCAAGAAGAGCTCTACACAATTTGGCTCGTAACGTGAGGCATTTGAAATACAGCACTACAGAATATACAAGGTTTTTGGAAATGTTGCATCTCAAGGATAATATAAGAGGAAAATGTAGCCTCCTTCATATGCCAATATTAGAGTAGGAATCAGACTATAGAATTATTCATCATAAATCAGCTGACAAGTGATTATACAGATTTGTGGAGGAGCCAGTCTATTGCTGTATTTCCACAAGGTCGATAGTTTCAATCAGGTACTTGTGGATGAGGAGTAGTTTTTCCTCCAATGTCATAATTGTATTATGATTATAGTATTTATACAATAAATACTGTAAATAAAATAGAAATAAAATAAATAGAATACTGCGTGAGGTCTACTGTTCACAGAACTACTTGTAAAATTGCTGCATTCATTGTTTAATTAGGTTTACTTCCAAAGTGTATATGACTTATTTCTATTCTATTTGAGATCAAACAAATGTTTCGGATATATTCACTTACAATCATGTTCAATGAGATGTAAATAGGTCAAACTGTGAAGAACAATTTGTACGTTTAGATGGCTTTGTTGAGAGAATAGAAATGAGTGTTTCAGAACCCTTAGAATTCAGGTGAGCTCTTTTAACAGTGATGCTGTACTTATTTCAAGATTTGCCATGTCTTACTAATGACTGTGAAGATGGGCTAGATGCTCTCACAGGGTGAGACGTATCCTTGAAGAGGCTGTCCACCTGATAATGTCCTTGTAAGCTCCTTGGAACCAATTATCCTCAACTTATTCCAACTAGAAATTAACTTCATCCCGAAACGTGTCTGATTTTCACTATGCACGTTCTCCAGACAATACTGTACCTCAGAGTTAGAAGAGCGTGAGTCTCAAACTGTTGATTTCACAGGAGAGCCCAAAAAGTATCACACTCCCAGCCGGGACTAAAATAGCATATTGAGTCGAATCAGCATTACACTTGTGAATTTTTGTACTCATATTGCTTCAGTTATAGTGCTTACTAGACCTACGCTCGTTCAGCTCTGGCTATCTTTAAAAAAATCAACTGCAGAGGACTAACGTTATCTTGAATTTATAGAGTTCGAAAAACTGAACAACTTTGATTTTAGATTTCCAATTAACAGACTTCAGATACAATTTAAACGAAAAATGTAAAGTGGAAAACATTGAGCATGCAAACCACAACAATATTAATGTCCAGTAACATCTTCAGCTAATGTTGAAAATAGACTCGAAATTCGAGAAAATGACATTATTCAAATGCAAACAATGAGAGAGGCAACTGTTGATTCCAATGTACCGAGATTGTATTCTACGTACCTTGGTCGATTCTATTAAACCATTCACTGGAAGAGATAGCAGAATTGATCTTGTCAGCTGATTGGTTTTGAACTAATAGTTCTGTGAACAGTAGATCTCACGCAGTTTTCTCATCCACAAGTATCATTCTGATGTCACCTGTTTGAAATGTTAACAAGCTCAGTTCACGTTTGAATTTGTATTCAATATGATATAATTCATCGAGCTCTGTGATAATCTTTTCATCTGATGAAAATTAATTTTCCACAATCAAAAATATTATAATTTCTTCAGCATTTCTCAGTTCATTTAATCATTTTTTATTTTATTTTTAATCACTCATTCAATTTGTTTTTCAAATGTGAGAATATTGATACTGATGGACACGCATCATAAAAAATATTGCAACCCTACCTTATAGAAATTGACACGCCAACTTGCTAAACTGTAAGCGTCAACTTTGAAATCTTTTGGAACCGCAATATTAAATTCATCAGAGAATCAGTTGTTGACTAAGAGTATTTTGTAAAGGTGGGTTTTCGTTGTGCGTTTCCGTCATGGCATGTTCTCGGAAATAGTGCCGTAAAGCTGCTATGACTCAACACAAAAATGAGAGTATTTTTCTCTTGATCAATGGAAATATGCAACAAAAGCAACACAAACTGAGAGTTAATGTCATGCGATAAAATTTTCTTCAAATCAATTGATTAGAAGAAGGGACAAATGTGATTGAGGGTTTAGAGTGATAGTGCACTTTTCTTATAGTTGGACAAACAAGAAGGTAATATCCTGTTATAAGCAATTTCAAGCTATTCCCCTTATTCCATTGAATCCAGAAGTAGGGCACTGGTATACTAAATATGGGGGCTTATACATAACTAGCTGGCCCGGCGAACTTCGTACCGCAAAATAGTTAATGCATCTCTTGACAAAATTGAGCTGGATGCACTTGAGGAGGCGCAATGCGGCATTTTGCATCGAGGAGCTTCTTGCTTATATTGGTTTAAATGGAAAAACTCACACACACTGAGTCGGACATGGCGTCTAACGGTGTGATAAGGCAATCTCCGTTAGATCAATAGTTTGTATCACTAAACCGCGCCTCTTCAGGTGTGCTTAGTCTTAGCTTAATCTGATGCACTATGATTATTTTCATGAAAATTATCCAACAATCAGTATTTTATATCTCAATATGGACTTCCTATACCGTATGTTTAGTTGGTTGTATAGCAGTTTGTATTTTCAGATATAGTTGTATGCAGCTTGCTGGGAAATTGAATGGCAACTTGCTGCTGATTCTCCCGTGCATATTCTAAATTTACAGCATTTCGAGTTCTATAACCCAAGTTTGGACGTTGTTCGCACCGCGGCATTATTATTAGAATTGAAATTTTGTTAATCAGTAGAAAGAAAAAAATCTGGTGTGGCGCACTCACACAACTTTTCTTGCCACTATGAAAATTTATCACCTGACGCTAGTGTTCACGTTCATCTCAAGACTACTATTGAAAGATCCTAGACAGCTGGTGACAAGACAATAACACTGGAGACACACGAAGTCTGCTATCTCTTCATAGTGAATGATTCAATAGAATCAACAGTTTGCTATTGAAATAATAACATTTTCTTGAATTTTGAGCTTATTTTAAATTTTAGGTGAAAATGTTCTTCTTCTGGTGCCTACTCGTTACCAAATGTTGGCAATCATTCTGGCAATTATAACCTTGTTGACAGCCGCTCTAAAAAGTTCCGGGGTGGACACTGCAAACTGGTGGATTCACGGAGGATCGGCTGCCTTGATTGTGGGTTGATTAGTTTGTGCTTTCCTCCCCTTCCCCCTCTCCCAAAGAGGCAAGATAACCTCTCTTCCTCATCCCTCCTTCATCCTCCCCGTTTATCTTTCAAACCAGCACTTCAAGAAGCGTGCTCGAGAAGTCAACATCGTTTTCGTTTCGTTTCTCCTGTTTCCGTGGCGTTCGAGCTTAACGCAATTACCTCGTTTCGTTTCGTGATATATGTACAATATCATATAGGCCTACGCATAAAGACAGGATATCGTCAGCAGTAACTTCTACACACGAGATACAGTCCACTTCCTCGCCAGTTCCAAGGTTAGTGCAAATTAAAGACTTACTTTTGGGGTTGTCGACGTTTTCGTGAATTAAATCTTAACTGTACCCCAATCCATAGGTTTGGGGACAGGACGGGATTACCACATGGTCTGACCAGGCCTGGGATATGTTCTATTTCCAAGAGATTTATTTTTCAATTCAAATTTCAATTCGTTAATAGTAGAGTTACTTGTTGATACATGCACTGATATCCATGTTAAATCCAGTTACAAAGTTCCTTTCCAAATCTCCTTGTTTATCTAATCAGTTACTTAGTTACAATGGCAAGCCCACAAGCCTTGCTCACTATTCGTGTGAAGAAGAAAGAAACTTTGTTTAGCCGTGTTCAACAAGCTTATGAATTGTTGAAGGACATCAATGATCCTAAAATTCAATCTCAATTTTTGATAAGAAGTATATCTATTGAAAATACTGTGAAAGAATATTCTTCACTCTTAGATGAAATCAATGAATTATCTATTCAAGTTGAACCTACTAAAGAACCTGAATATCAATCACTTTCCGTTATTGATAATTTATCCTGTGCAATAGAAAATGCTCGTGATAAATTGAATCAAATTAAAAATGAGAAACCGAAGGAGAAAAGTGAACCCTCAACTTCAACCTCTCATTCTCCCCGTTTGAACATGATATTACCTCCAACTGAAATAAAACCGTTTGATGACTCTGATATTTCAGACTGGCCTAGATTCAAAAATATCTTTTCATCATTGATTGTGGATGATAAATATTATTCTCCTTTTCATAAATCTCATATTTTACATAATTTGTTGAAAGGCGAAGCAGCCAGAGTAGTGAAATCTTTTCAGATAAGTAGTGATTTTGATTTGGCATGGAAAACTCTATGCAAGCGTTATGAAAGTGATAGGGTGCTAGCTAACTACTACGTAAATGAAAACTAGATTTTGAAAACTAGTTCAATCCCATTTAAACCTTCGTTACAATCGCTTCAAGATTTTCTTGTTCAAGTAGGTGATAGTATTACCACTCTGAAATCGTTGAAAGTTTCTGATTTGGCTGATTATATCTTGTACTCATTAGCTATTTGTCAATTAGACAAAATATCACGTGAATCGTTTGAGCTCGAGGTAGCTGATAATAGCTTTCCTTCTTGTCAACAGTTGATTGATTTTGTGAATAAGAGAGTTAGATCTTATCAATTATCTGCATCTGATGTGCCGTCTGTTAATGAACAAAAATCTATCGAAAAGCCGAAAAATAAGTCTTCAGAAAAAGGTTGTCTCAGGCTAATAACAGCGTTCGAAATAAAAGCAGCTCAGTTACTTGTGAATTGAATGATAGTGCTGAAACGAAATGCTCATTTTGCAGCTCAACGAATCATTCGTTATTCAAATGTCCTGCTTTCTTGAAAAGAGATCCAAGAGCTAGGAATGAATTTATTAAATCATTGAGAGTCTGTTTCAATTGTTTCTCCAAATTTCATGCTGTAAACAAATGCAAGTCTAAACCGTTGTGTTATTGTGGTCGTATGCATAATAAATTACTTCATTATCCTCGTAGTAGTGATAATAGCCGTTCGAATTCTCCTGTTCGTTATCAGAATTCTACTGATAACATCTCTAAAATTGCTTTGAAATCGAAATCCGTTAATTTGATTTGATCATTCAAACTGATAGCACTATGAATGTTGTTGAGAATTCAAATTCTTCTAAGCATTGTGGTATCACTGATAATGTTATTGATAAGTCATCAATTGTTAGTTTAATTCCTAAAACGAGTGTTGTTCTAGGTACTGCTCAAGCAGTTATTAAAAATTCATCTGGTTCGTTTATTGGTGTTCGTTTAATGATTGATTCTGGTAGTACTGCTAATTTCATCACAAAAGATCTTGTTATGAAACTTGGTTTATCTGTTCATGATTGTCAACAAAATTTCTCTGGTTTGAATTCCTCGAGTGTAGGGAATTCTTCTGGTGTTGTGAAATGTTTGTTGAAACCTAAGGGCTCAAATCACCCTCGTCTAGAAGCTGAGGCTTACGTGATTGATAAAATAGTTGGTTAATTGCCCCTATTTATCTCACTTCGAAAGTGCAAAATGAGTTGAAAAAATTCAACCTTGCTGGTCCTGTGTTCTATGAACAACGTTTCGTTGATCTTCTATTGGGATGTCAGTTATTCAACAAAATATTACGTCATCATAGTCAAGTCTCATCTAGTGAAGAGTGTTCCTTTTGCGTGATTCCTACCGTGCTTGGTGACATTATTTTGGGTGAATTTCCAAACCATTCCGGTCTTCTTAATCAGTCATTGACTGCATTAATGACGTGTCCCACCTCTGAGAACTCATTGAATAATTTGGTTCATAAGTTTGGGAAAGTGAAGAAATTCCTAATCATAAATTTCCTAGTCCCAATGATGAGTTTTGTGAGAAACATTTTGCTGAAACTCACACGCGTGATACTGAAGGAAGATATGTTGTTCGTCTCCCTTTCAAAGTTGACACTAATCAACTCAAGTTTCATGAATCTCATGATGTTGCTTTAAATCGTTTTCTGTCGTTGGAGCGTCGTATGCTGCGTGATGCTCGTTTGAAATCTGATTGCGCATCATTTATGGAGGAGTATCTTCTTTTGGATCATATGGAAGTTGCTAAAAAACCAGGTTAATATTTTATTCCTTATTTTTGTGTATTCAATCCGTCATCACCTACAACAAAGGTTCGTGTTGTATTCGATGGGTCTGCTAAAAAGAGTCACATTTCGTTGAATCAAGTTCTTCATTCAGGTCCAAAATTGTTAAATGACATATGTGATGGATATATATATGGATGAATCCATACCTAGATTCAGACTTCACTTATTCGTATTCACGTGTGATGTTACGAAAATGTATCGTGCTATCCTTGTTGATGAAGAAGATTGTTCTTTCCTTCACATATTGTTTCGAAAAGATCCTTCCGATGATATTGTCGTTTATGAGCTCAAAACAATCACATATGGTTTGAAACTGTCTGTTTTTCTTGCTCAACGTGCTCTCATTCAACTGGCGAAAGATGAAGGAGATAAATTTCCGTTGGCAGCAGCAGCTATTCGTGATGATATACATCACGACGATTTTCTCACAGGTGCTAATTCGTTGGAAGAAAGCTGTGGAATAAAATCACAACTTTGTAATCTTCTAAACTGTGCTCATATCAAGTTGAATAAATGGAGCAGTAATTCTCCTGAGTTCTTGGATTTGATTCGTTCTGAAAACACTTAAGTACCACTTCATATCAGTGATGAGCCTAATTCAAATGTGAAAGTTCTTGGCATAATGTGGAACCCAACTACTGATTGTTTTCATATTAAAGTCTTCGTTCCAGAGTTTCAAAAGAAAAACTCTAAGCGCACTGTTCTGTCCGTTATCACACGTCTGTATGACCCTCTCGGTTTTATAGCTCCAGTAATATTCAAAATGAAATGTTTCTTACAAGACCTGTGGAAGTTGGACATCGATTGGGATACGCTGATTCCTGTTGACTACAACGAATGCTGAAACGAGCTGATGAGAGAGCTTCCTGCTCTAAGTTCAATTTCAATTCCTCGATGCGTTTTCTTGTTAAATACTTGGGTTTTCCGACGCATCGCAGGAAGGAATCTGTGCTTGTATCTTCTTGAGAGTTGTGTTGTCAGAATCTACGGTGAAATGCTTCCTGTTGAAAGCTAAAACTAAAGTTGCGTCATTGAAAACTCTGTCTATTCCTCGATTAGAGCTTCAAGCTGCATTGTTGCTTTCGCGTTTGTATTTTTCAGTCCTTCCTTCACTGGAAAAAATCAATCTTCAATCTACGTTTCTGTTCAGTGATTCAACTATTGTTTTATCTTGGTTGCATATACCTCCTTAAACGTTGCAAATGTTTGTTGCAAATCGTGTTGTGAGAATATTAGAGTTGACTAATATTTCAGATTGGAATCACATTGGTACTGATTTCAATATTGCTGACGTTGGATCAAGAGGCGTTTCTCCCCAAAACTTGTGCAATTCGCAAGATTGGTTCGATGCTCCAATGTGGTGCTCTAATTCGTTGTCATGTTGGCCGTTGTCATCTATGACTTACCCTGCTACTGAAATTCTGCCTGATGTGAAACAAAATAAAGGTGTTGTTTTGAATATCACTGAAGAGACTGCTGTTATTCAGATAACACGTTTCTCCTCATACATGAGATTGTTTCGTTCCTGTGCTTATGTTTTACGTTTCGTGAATAACTGTAAAGCATCAATTAGTGGTGTCTGTCGTAAATCAGGCGCACTTAGTGTTCAAGAAATGAAATGTGCACAAATTTATTGTGTTAAAATTGTTCAAAAGTATCATTTCAATCGTGAACTCGACCTATTGAAAGAGGGTAAACCTTGTGATAAGAATTTCCAAAAATTGTCTGTATTCTTGGATTGTGATGGTGTGATTCGTGTTGGTGGCAGATTGGTAAATAGTGCTTTAGGATATGAAGCCAAGCATCCTTCTTTGATACATAAAGATAGTCATTTTACTAAACTCCTCATTGAGTATTATCATATTTCTCATCTTCATGCTGGACCAAGAATAGTGCGTGCTCTTATTCAGCATTATTTTTGGATTGTTGGAGCACACAGTGTTATCAGAAATGTGATTTTCAATTGTACTCGTTGCCGTTTATTCACTGCAACTCTTGTTGCTCCCGTCATGGGTGATCTTCCCAGCTCTAATGTTGTTCCCAGTGCTCCCTTTCTGAAGGCTGCGGTCGATCTAGCTGGTCCTTTCACTGTCAAAGAGAGTATTCGGCCCAAAGCTCGTACGTACAAGGCATACTTTGCACTGTTTGTCTGTCTGGCAACAAAAGCTTGTCACATTGAGGTGCTTACAAGTCTTTCATCCAAAGAGTTTATTAACACTCTCCATCGTTTTGTTTCTGGGCGTGGATTGCCTAAAGAAATATTCTGTGATCAAGGGACGAATTTCAAAGGTGCTGCGCGACAATTGAAGGAAATTGTTGAATTTCTCAGATCATCAGAAAATCAATCCAACATCTGTGATGCAATGTCATCAAAAAGCATCCAATTTCGTTTCAATATTTCAGATGCTCCTTTCATGAATGGAATCTGTGAGTCTAATATTAAAAATGTGAAATTCCATTTGTTTTGTGAAGTGGGAAATTCGGTCCTAACTATTGTTGAGCTTTCCACTCTGTTGGTGAAGATTGAGGCGATACTCAATTCGAGACCGTTGTATGCGCTCTCTTCATCTCCTGATGACTACGAGGCGCTGACTCCCGGACATTTCCTTGTTCATCGCCCTCTGTTGGCGGTTCCTGGAATTGATGTAAGTGATGTCAACGAGCACAGACTGACTCATTGGGAAAAGGTTAATCGCTTCACTCAGAGATTGTGGAAGAGGTGGGAGAGTGAATACCTCCACACTCTTCAACAGAAGAATAAGAGGTTTGAGAGTGACACAAACCTTCAGGTAGGGCAGTTAGTATGAATTAAAGAGGATGATTCATCACCCTTATCATACCCGTTAGGTAGAGTCACCCAAATCATAAGTGATGCTAAGAGTGTTGTGCGCTCAGCTCACGTGAAAACTAACTCTGGTGAGTATGTTGGGCCAGTTAGGAAACTTGCCCCCATACTTCCCTATTAGTTTAACCCACACACCAAGTTTTCCGTATTCCTCTCCTATTTCTTTTTCCCTTCGTTTTTCCTTTTCTACCGTTCAGTGCATGTTGTTTTGTTTTTCTTTTACTTTTAAATTTTAGTTTTTTTTGAGTTTATGTTCTTGGAAATGGGGCATTCCAAGGCGGGCGGAGATGGTGGATTCACGGAGGATCGGCAGCCTTGATTGTGGGTTGATTAGTTTGTGCTTTCCTCCCCTTCCCCCTCTCCCAAAGAGGCAAGATAACCTCTCTCCCTCACCCTCCTTCATCCTCCCCGTTTATCTTTCAAACCAGCACTTCAAGAAGTGTGCTCGAGAAGTCAACATCGTTTTTGTTTTGTTTCTCCTGTTTCTGTGGCGTTCGAGCTGAACACAATTACCTCGTTTCGTTTTGTGATATATGTACAATATCATATAGGCCTACGCATAAAGACAGGATATCGTCAGCAGTAACTTTTACACACGAGATACAGTCCACTTCCTCGCCAGTTCCAAGGTTAGTGCAAATTAAAGACTTACTTTTGGGGTTGTCGACGTTTTCGTGAATTAAATCTTAACTGTACCCCAATCCATAGGTTTGGGGACAGGACGGGATTACCAGCAAACCATGTTCTCAAGTTCTTTAACCAGGAAATTCGTCTCCTACCAACACCTCTCCTGCCAAGAACTTTACCCTGTAGTACACATTTTAACAACTGATATTTAGCTCCATCCCTCATAATTTGTCCCAAATACTCCAATTTTTGTCTCTTGACAGTGTACATTATTTCCGTCTTCTTATTTAGTTGTTGAAGAACCCTGTTGTTGAAAATTTTGTCCATCCATGATATTTTCAGGATTCGTCTATAGGTCCACATCTCGAACGCTTCAAGTTTCTTTGTTGTTGTTCCAGTCAGGGTCCAAGACTCAACTCCATATAACAAAATGGAAAATATATAACAACGGAGGAGTCTAATTTTCAGTTCAAGCGTCAAATTATGCAACTTGAATACTCTTGACATGATTTTGAATGCCGCTCTCACCTTTTCAATCCAAGCCCTCACCTCCTGAGAATGTCCCACTGCTCATTCAAAACTGTACCCAGGTAAATATAAGTTGACACTCTCTCCAATACCCTACCATCAATAATAAAATGCACATTGTCAACTTCTTCTTCACTAATTATCATTGTCTTTGTTTTGTTAATGTTGACTTCCAGACCATATATTTTACTAACTTCAGCAACTTTGTCCATTAGCAGTAGAAGTCCTTGCGGGGTGTTGGCAAGAATTACTGTATCATCTGCATACCTGAAATTGTTGAATCTCTCTCCATTCAATAGTATGCCAGCCTCCAAGTATTCCAAGGTTTCTTGGAAAATTGCCTCTGAGTACAAGTTGAATATTAGTGGAGATAATAAACAACCCTGCTGTACTCCTTGGAGAATTTCAACTTTCTCTGTTTTCTCATTGTTGACTCTAACAGATGCTGACTGATTGCAAT